>NC_057775.1:17221074-17416118 GCF_014825855.1 Bombus pyrosoma
ATCCGATGATCTCGTGCCCTTAGGCACACCCCATCATAGTTTTCCTCTACGGCATCGTCGTGACGAAGACTCACTCTCTCGTGTGCGGCCTCGTCAGCAAGAAAGTATAACGTCTCGGCGAATTCGGAGTTTGTGAGAACATACATCTATTATCCCGTTGACCGCGTATTCGCCATCAGACCTGGGTTCACTGTCACTAACTTCGCGAGCGCTCAATCACCGTGATAAGTCACTAATATTGTACCACTTTCATCGCAACAATAAACTTCACCGGTGTCGTACCGCACCGATGGCCAACCATCGTGAAGATTCATTGAACGCCCACAACCCTGATCCCAGCGCTTCTCCGACAAATAAAAGTTTAATTCTATTCAAGTCTATAATTGCAATTAAACAAAAGTAAACTTGGACGGAATTTTATGAAAGGACATTTTTATATACATTTATACATTTTATGAAGGGACATCATTCTATATACATTCACTTATAAATTAACCATTATCTAAGTTAAATCATAAAAACAATTACTTCTTTAATCACCGGTCATTTTGACCGCACGCGATAGAAACAGATATACATCATGTGTGGGTAGGTTTAGCGTTAAATCAACCACGGTCCAATTTACAGCTGCACCACTTCCTTCCGGATATTTCTCACTCAACAAGAAGCCCCCTTAACGTCAACCTTGGCGCATTCCCATCGAAAAGACACGGTTCCGCCCCGCGACACCGTTAGCCGCGTCGCGGATGGGGCCCGCGCGCGCGCTCGTGCTTATAAATTATCGGCGAGCCGGTATCGGCGCAACGAGCGTGTATTATCTCGGGGCAAACACTGGTCGGAGGCTCTCTGGACCGCGTTTCCATCGACGCGGTCCGGTTTTATCAATCGCGCCGACGACCACGACATCAAATTATTCTGTTTATCGAACGAAAACGCTCTCTCAACAGGCGTGCTCGATACGTCGTTTATCTGCTCCGCCTCGTCGTATTTCTGCCTACGGCTGTATCTTCTCTCCCTTTCTTACCTATCTTTCTCTCTCTTCTTCCTCTTCTGCTTCCACCGCTTCTACCGTGTTCGTCTTTCGCTACTTAGTCTTTTCTTTCTTTTTTCTTTCTTTTCTTTCCTTGGTCCCCGGTTCTCGTCGCTACTTGTTCCTTTTTTCCTTTCTTGGCCCTCGTCGCCGGTTGGTACCGATTCTGGTTGGCGATTTTCGACGTTGCTCGTCCGGTCCATCGCTTGACAAAATGCACGGCGAGCAACTAACACGACAAAGGAACGGGGCAAAGGGGAAAAGAAGGAACATGGCGTGACAGAACGACACGAGCCGTCTTTCAGATACGTCCGAGCGATCACTGGCCTCGGACAAATTATTAATCCCGAAGTCTTGACCCCTTTCGCCTCTTAATCCGGATAAAGAGAGATATCTCGCGCGTTCGGGGACAAAAGGTCCAAGTGGTCTCGACGATCCCGCCTCTCTCCTTTTTGTCCATCTTTCTCTATCGTTTTTCTTTTTTACCTTCCCTTTCTTGACTCGTCCTCTGTTCGAGAGACTCGACTTTCCGTCTTTCTTTCCTCTCTGTCGCACGGCCTTCATCTCGCTCGCGCGAAGACATTTCTTTCCGGCCCTTGCTTTTTTCTTCCCTTGATCCTTTCTCTTGTCGTTTCTTTTGGACCGTTCACCGTGACGACGAGATAGTGCGTCGCGTTTATCTGCCGCGACTTATATTAGCTTTTTAGGTATCGCAAAGATCCGGAGCACCAGGGAATTCTTGTTTCACCGTTTGCAGATTTTCTCTTGCGTCTGTCGCTCTTTCGCCGTCGCAGCTTTGCTTGCATACTTGCTCGCTCCGATTCTATGTGAAATTGCTGTGGAAGAACTAGACTCTCGGCGAAACGTAAATCCGGAAAGACGCTTTTTAGCTGCGTTACGAACGATCGGTGGACGCATTCGCCGAAATAAAAGCAAGTCATGTTGCAGCTCTGCAAGACAGCTCTCGAGAATATTAAAAAACACGCAGTTTTCACGCGTTTCATTTCGCATCCATAGATCGATTTCGATCGATTGTAGTTCTGCGGTATTTTTGTTATCCTAAGCAGGGATCACTGTGTTGATCGATTTTTAAAAACTGTTATAGATATATACAATTCTAATTTATCGTGCAATATTCAGAGATTTATAAATTGTCGAATAATATTTATAGATTTCTATAAATCGCTATACCCTACACCTACGTACAGCACCCTGAACGTCGAGATCTATTAAATTCTTCGTTTCTATTTAATTTCGCTAATAGTGGTGATCATGGCTCCAAGAAACGTATCGAGTCACACGGTCAAATTAATCGTGAGAAAGCCAAAGCCCATCATCCGAATGAAACAACTCTGCAAACAATCGAAGAGGCCAAACAAACTTCGCCGCATCGATCGTCGAATCCATCAAATCTCCCGCAAGCAGCTGGCAACATCCGCAAACGCGAAACACCAGATACGCCGAAACTATCTGGCGCAAAAGGAGAAACATGCAACAAGAGAGGGGAAACAGGCGAGCAAGAAAGCAAATAGAAAATCAGGAAACCAGCAACAGAAAAAACTAATACTATAGTGAAACAGGCGAAAATAAGATGAGTAGAAGTTAGAACGGGAAACGAAGAGAGGTTCGTCTCTTAATTAAGCGCTCTTTTCTTCCTGTTTCCTCGAGTCCGGCGTCGCGTCCCGTTTATCCGCTACAAATTCAGCCGCTACCGTTCGCCTGAATCTAATCGTCAAGATACATCGGGAAGCTACGTGTAGTAGCTTGTTCACGGATTGTTTCGTTCCCTGGTTTCTCGGTCTCCCTGTGGGAGTAGTAGCGGGAATCGTAGAGAAAGACCGATAGCTACGCTCGTGCACGGTGTTTCCGTGAAGGAAACGAAGGAGGAGCGTTGTTTGGATGGGAAACAAACGGTGGAGGACGTTCCATGGAGAAGAAATAAGGGGAAGGAGCACGATCCACGTTGATTAGAGGGCAGCATCGAGCGATTAGAACTTAACCCGACAGACCAGAGATAGAAAAATCTGGTATTTCATTAAGCTCCTTCCTTAAGCGTATCTGTGTCACGCTTGTCTTTCATTGGCTTTGTGCGTTCACATGTGTATGTATGTTTGTCTATGTTTGTAATACGCGCGTGTATGCAAAGTGTACAATGTACGCATCTATTATATGTATAAGGTGATTCAGAATCGATGAGGTGGTGCTTTTTGTTAATTTTTATTTATCGTCTTATCGTTTATTTCATAATTCTTTTATAATTCTTGCCTTAGGCTAGTTTAAGAGGCTCTCCGACTTACGTCATATTTACATTTACGTAAAAGAGTTCTAAACTCTTATCCTACTAATTACTTGAGTCAATACGTTTCATCATTGCCTTGGGTATTGATACTTTCTATTAATTTCAGTAAACCGACAAAACCCGGCTTAAGATCGAACAAAGATCACATTACTTTTTTCAGATGCTGTGCTTAATGCTGCTACGAATTGCTCCAACTTTTTTATGTTTCGATCTTGCTCCCGTTGTACGATTTTTAAAAATATGTTTAACATAAAATTGAAACGAGAACTCACGCAACCAATGATGCTCTTTCATATTTTGTCCAAGTTGTCTGTACGTGCGCGCACGCGCGTGTTGTGTAAAGGTATTTTCAACGTATTTTTTTAACGATGAAAAAATATAATTGGTTTGAAAATGACCGAAAAAGCGTAACAGAGTTGATTGGTATTCGCAGTAAATAAACTTTTGCCCTTTTTAATGTTCAAAAACCCGTATCTTTTTTTCTCTCTAAATAAACGCAATGTAAATATCGGAGCTCTGCCTCCTGATTAGAACAAAACCCTCCAATTCGTAGGTTACGCTGCTGTGTTTCTGTAAAAGCTGCTGTGATTATCTAAGGGTTCTATCACAAGAAATTCTGAAACACCCTGTATGTATTGCACGCTCACGCCGCCACTGTGTCGCAGCGTCTCGAGTCTTCCTTAATGCGACGAACGCCGTGCTATCGGCTCGTGTTAATTGCTGAAACGCCAACCGATCGTTAATCGCCTCGTCTCGCATCTCCGGCCCGGCCGAGAAGATAATTGAGCGTTTTGAGGAACGAGCCGATCGAGAACACGACAAGAGACGGAGCTATCCGCCGCGAAGCGCGTTGAAACGGCCGCTTCATTTAAATGAAGCTTTTCTTTCCTCCGCTTTTTCTCTTCTTTTTAAATACGCCTTTTTTAAATACTAAGAAGTCAGTCATGAGCGAGCAGGCTGATAACTACAACGCCGGCGAGCAATTTCGATCTTCGATCTTTGCCTTACTTCCCGGAGAGACGTTCTTCCTCTCTCTCTCTCTCTCTCTCCTCCTCTCTCTCAAGAGCATTCTCAAAACGAGAGAGCCTGATGGCTACGCGATTAAGCTCGTAAACGTGGCGAAATTAATCGACTGCGCGTCAATTCTCGAATCACCTTGGATTCTTCTCTTCTCTTCTGCTCTTAACGTCCCCTCCTCCTCCTCCTCTTTCCATAATACTCTTTCCATCTTTCGTTCGATCGAGCCAACCTCGAACCAGATAAGATTCAACGCGTTTCGGTGATTAACAACACCGAGTTCGCCGTGTTAATGCACGATCGTACGAGGATCATTACACGTTGAGAGGTCCCAGCGACATATATAGCCAGACTACTAGAGTCTTGTGTGTGTGTATACGCTTGGTAGAAGTGTGTGTAGCACTCCTTCGCACTAGAACACGCAGAATCATGTCATTATATTAGCTTAGCCGATTCCGGTAAGTCGGGCTGCGCGTTCAAAGAGCTCGTGTACGGGATCGCGTAGACCGGTGATTATGGATGACTGTCAGATTCATAAATCGACTTAAATCCGATCTCGGCTTCTGCGTGAATTTAACTATCCTCGCGCTGACTTCTCAACTCTATCCCCTTTGCTACTATAATTCCTTTTCCGTCAATTCTTCTTCCTTCTATCTTTTGCCGCTTTTGCGTTTCTTTTAATCTTCCATTTTCTTGGAATTTTGCTTGTAATTATTATATTTGCGATAATCCTCTCTTCCACTCTATAATTCGCGATTAATTTTCTTCATTTCCGTTAGCTCAACGAGAATGAGCAAGATTTTGATTAGTGAGAAAAATGTACATTTTTGTGTATGAATCTTTGGCTGAGAGCCAACTGTAGACTATACCTGAGAGACCGGTAGTAGGATGCCAGATTGTAGAAATATAAAATATTTTACACTTCGCTGAATTGCTCTTCCAATATTTGTTTAACAATTATGTAAAATTTCACAATGTGGAAAGTACTGGTCTTTATATGCGAAATACAAGTATATAATTCATATAATTCAATATCGTTTGGAAAATACTAAGTCAACAGGCTTCTTCGCTGCTGAGAGGTAGATGAGTGAGGTTTTCATAGCGGCGAGTAATCGTATTAGACACGCGTTTCTCTCGTATGGCACGCTTGTTCAAATAACTTTTGTCCATCGTTATTATCGTATTTCTTTATTCGCTGTTGAAGGAAAAATCTACCATACATATACTTATTAGTGTTTCCACGTAATAATACAATAAGCGAATGATCGATTTTTACAAGGCTGAAATATAGACGAGATCCCTGAAGAATACTCCTGAAGTCTAATCTAAAAATACTTCAACAGCAGCGTATCAAAAGGCGCTTCGTTCATAATTAATTAATTAGCTACGTACCTTTATATTTTTCAAATTATCTTTCTTATCATTTCCTTCAATTTCGATCAAATTCAGGTATCGTTCGTTGTTCAATTGCCATTCTATGTAACGGTTTATCGTTTAATCTATGCTTAACATTTCAGCGAACGTACGCACGGATATTCAGTAACTGCGCGAAGATTACAATTATTTAACTATAGAAATTAAGCCTAGCGCTATTCCGTTCCTAATCCGGCCATTTTCCCCGTGTCTTCTTCGATCCGGGAAATTCAGCTCTTTCCCTTCGTACAAGCATCTGGATCGAAAGCAATCCGTGCGACACATAGCGTGTTGCGAGCCAGCTTCCCGAGAGACGATTTCAATATCGGCGCTAATAGCGGCCAGATACGATAATCTCGGCCCAGTGGCCGTACTTAACGCTGACTTAACGCTAATCCCGGTCCCATGCCGATCCCGCAAACCTACGTTAGTATACTGGTGGCGTTATGTACATATGTACGCGTGTATCACGCCGAATAAGTGGATACCAGACGCGCAACGAACACAGCGAAACTGCTGATGTACAGAGGATGGAACACAGTGAGAGAGAAGACAGGCGTTTGCGTCCGTACAACGTTTCGCACGTGTACACCACTGGATGAGGAAGAGAGAGAGAGAGAGAGAGAGAGCGAGGGTGGTGGAAGAAAAGGAACACGTCGAGTGTACGCCGAGAGGGTAGAAAGAGAGGGGAACAGGATGTGGGATTGCGTCGAATGTCGGCGCAGGAACGAGCCATTTGGCCATTTCGAGTTTAGTGACTGTTGCTAGTGCTGCTGGCGGTTGTTCATGGTTGCAGCCAGCAGCTTGTCTCGAGAGTAGTAGTCGTGGCGGTAGCACCAGCAGCAGCAACAGTACCTATGTTGCTGGTGGCGTTGCTGGCGCGCAATCCGCCGTCGAGACGATACTCGGCGCTCAGCCGGTCAGCCAACTTTCTGCTGGTTGCTAATAAACGCGCAGCTTCGCGGCTTCGGCTACTATGAACCTCTCTAGCTCTCTATCTATCTCTGTTGCTCGCTGTGAACACGTTTCCAGGGACGTATCAAGCGTCGCCTCTCCCCCCGACAGAGTGGAGAGGTTCTGGAATTTCGGCGCATGTGCTCGCGGCGTGATTAGAAAGGGGAATGACGCAGGCCAGGAACGCGCAATCTGGGAGGATATTAAAGGGGCATTAAACGGGATCTTGGCGAGCTCGTACCGAATCCCTGTGTTCGAGCGGCGAGCGACCTGGCATTCTTGTTTTATGGAATTTGTTTTGAAGTTGGAGATATTAGATAAGCTCTAAATCGCGTCTCGCGCTTGCCTGATGGCATTGTACGCTGTGTTTAGTGGTTGTTAAATGCTTGCAGTAAAAGAGGGATATTTGACTTGTAGGAAAAGAGATAGTTGTATGTATATTGCTTAGAAGAATTTTAGCGCTGGTCTGAACATTTCGTTTTAACGGAATTCTCTGCGCGTTTTCTTTTTAACTTTCTTTTTAATTTCCCCTACGAACGTCACAAGTTACTTTAAAGACCTATTTATATAATTCACTCGATCGAGATTACGATAGGCTAGCTACATGTACTGATAGATATTGTACGGAGGTGTTCGGACCGATATCAATCTAATTGAAGAATCTTATACGAAACCTTATCTTTAGAATGTAATACTTAAACGAAACGACTAATTTTAACCACCCTTAATTATTCAAACTCAAGTACATCAGATACCAATGCGAACAACGTGAAACGAAGTAAATGACCAGAAATTACTCTGAAACGTTACAAAAGAACGCAACAATGTTAACCGACTGTCTTCGTGAAAATATAGAACACCGTGAAACAATTTAGATGTTGGCATATTCGACCGAGGAATCGTTTCTCGCTGGAGCCGAACGAATTAATAGTCCGTCACGCATCGCGCGAAATAAACGGCGCCTGGGTGTACTACGTGTTACGTAAAACGCGACATGGTTTCCGGGGAGACTTCTGTTTGCACTTTATTACATCCATTCCTAATGTGATGTAACGATGATACGCGGAACGGAGCGTAAAGCACGGTTCTTGTCGCTTCGAGCGCTCCTATTCCGCTAGTTGGCTCCGCTAGATATACATAACCTATACTCTGATCTCTGTCTATTCAGCACGAAAAGTCCGCGTATATATCTTAACCGCGACAAACGATCGGTCGACGTCTGTGTCGCGGTCGTGTCGTTACAATTCGCACGGAACACAGCTGGATTTATCGTATCACGAAACGACTTTCGCCTGGCTTTCGTGATCTCTTCGTGATCTCTCCGTGATCTCTCTCGCGTTCGTTTCATTCAGGGCCGTGGCGAGAACGACGAGCAAAAAATTCGAGTCCGAGGCCCTCGACCTCGCGTTACAACCTCTGCCGGCACGGAACCAGGGTTAACGCGTGAAATTGATATTGCATAGCGGCGTGGAAGGTACGCGGTGAGAAGCGAAGGGCGAGAAGAGCCAGAAGAGCAGAGGAGAGGAGATTCGGTGGAAACCGGAGCGGGCTTCGGGAAGTTTGGCTAATTTTTTCTTTGCTGATCGAAAGGGACGAGCACTCCCCCCGGCGTGTCGATGATTTAAGGCCACTCCTCTCTGTCCTCTGAAAAGAAGGAGCCTGAGAGGGAAACGGCAGTGGCCCCTTTTGCCTGTGTTATTTACGACCGACTCTCGACAGACGTTTCCAGGACCGCTCTCACGTCGAAGGTCGGAAAGCCAGCAACAGACGAGATTGGGGGCTTCCATGGTTCTCGAGGACCTTGGCGTTTTTCCCCTCTGGCCTGTTCGAAACGCAAACACTTTCCTTCGGCCGCGACCGACTAATTTTAGTTTCATGATCGTTTCGTCCGGCCCCGAACGGCATGCGTTCCGCTCCGGCCGCTCGTAAATCTTTCCCGTTGAGTGTGACCGTTAAACGGCACCTCCGATGTAATCTGTGGAAAGACGTAATTTGTCGCGGGGGAAAAGGCCGAGGATGCTCCGTTAAACGTTGCCCGAGGAAATTCTGAACAGCATAGAAATTTTGTAAAAGAATTCCGGATATCTTAGGTACGGAGGCAAACGTCGGAATTTTGCTCGATAATGGATGAACATAAATTTCAATCTCGTTTCATTTTTACTGTCTTCTTCTCTGCCTTTTAGAATCCATATTGAAATTTCCACGAGTTCTAAACGAATGTATACGTATACATATTCCTTCCGAAATTCGTTTCCAACTAATGTTCGTAACATCTGACGCCCGTCCCTTCGACGAACTACGTACTCACCGATAAAAAAAGAATCGGTTCGATATAAACCTGTCGGAACGACGCGCGTCGCTTCTCGGGTTCACCATCGACCGTGCAAGATATCCGCCCGTAGCCGAGGAAGGAACGGGCCGATTGCTACGGCCCTGGCTATATAAGCCATTACCGCGAAGCACAGACACTCGCCCGTCGCTCCTTCTTCGTTCGGCTATCTCCGTCTCTGTTCGGTGAACGTTCGTGTCCTTGTCTTCGTTGCAACCGCGGTGCCGCGGACTCTGTCTCTCGGTCTCTCCCTCTCATCAGGCGGGGTGGCAGATAACATTGCTGCATGACACCACCGCTCTTGGTAGAACTACTCGAGCACCGAGAGTAGTAGATACCTACAGGCACACAACGAAGCTTCTCGTCTCGTCTCGCACGGCTCGCCGGCAGCACAGTCTCTCTCCATCGTTTCCTATGTGTGCGTCGTGCGCCATCGACGTTCACGAACACCTTAACGGAGCCGTGTCCGTGTGACAGCCACACAGAAAGACGGTTCCGAACGGCTCCGCAACGGGGAACGTCCATAACCGTGCGGCGTGGAGTAGCGCGCGCGGCGGCGGTGCAGTGCATTAGGACTGGGTTACGACAGTAAATTTTCACTACCGTGCGGAGTTCTAATGGCCGGGAATGCAGCTGGTTTCAGTGGCCTCCAGTTGCCGTCTTCGTCTTCCATTTTGCTCTTCCATCTTCCCTACCTCTCTGATTTCTCCTCTTGCTCGCGTCTCGCGCCATCTCTTGCTCGGCAAGCAGACGCGGCCCATGTGTACGTATTCACCGCATTGGTTTCCACGACGAAACGCGGAAATGGGAGTAAAGGAGATCGAGTAACATGTATGCAAGAGAGAGAGAGAGAGAGAGAGAGAGAGAGAAAGAGAGAGAGAGGAAGGGAAGGGATGAAAACAGGAGAGAAGATGGGAAAGCGTTGGAGGAGAAAGAGACGGAAGATACGGCGAGGAGTAAGTTGTTCGCGGTTCCTCCCTGTAGGAAATGTTCGGCTTCGGCAAGATCCCTTTAATATCGTCGAAACAGCTCGCGACGTGTGCACCCAGCTTCCATGGCACCAAAGGAGCAAAGGGTGAACGTATGCACACGCGTGTGCGCGTTCGTGCGTGCACGTGGTGAAAGGGAAGAGCAATCAGACTGTCCGCTGCTCCGTCGTTCCATCTTCCTTCCGCCGTTTCCCTTCACTCATCCATCCTCCGGTGTGTACGTGTCTCTGCGGCATCCCGTTTCTTTTTCCTTCCTTTTTTTATACCTTTTTCGTCCTTTGCTTACCGTGGTTTCACTAAATCAAGTTTCAGCTCGACAACAAGCAGTATCTCTGCCGTCTACTCTCGCGATTAGTTTGCCTGGCTTTCGTCCGAGTCTTGTTGGAGAATTCTCCCACGATAACGCGAGTAGAAAACGCTAATAGGGTATTCTGCTTTGGACAGTCCGATAGATCTGGGTTTTTGAATTCTTTTGACGATCAGAAGCTTGGAAACGCGGTTTTCAAAGCGTTTTCGGTCGAACTGAAAACATCGACAGTTGCATGAAAAAGTACACACATATGATTTCTACGTGTACGTTTTAATTCCGTGGAAGCTTCGGATACGTTCTTTTTTATTAAGAGGATGGTTTTAATTGGCAACTCCGATATCCGTGTTCGATATTTTAAATGTCTTTCCTACATTTTTAATTCGCTTAGTTGCGGATTCGAGTAATTTGAAAAAATTATTCCGTCTAACAGAGTACGATAGAAACGATAATGATAACACATTTTTTAAGTAGCATGAGTCATTTCACAGTAGAGTAGATAACGGCTACTATAAAATTAATAACGATAAATTGTATTACATATACGTCACTTAAAGTGGTTATAGAAATACCGATAAATCCACGTAAATACAATAACATCAATAAATTTATACACGCTATATATCACCATACAATTTGCTTTTTCAAAAAAGGACAAGAAGGAACTGGACGTAAAATAGCCACTTCAGTAAAATATCCCCTTAAAGGAGACGCGATAGGCCAGAATGCTTCTAGTTAATGGTTGATACTTGGCGTGCGTGCGCGTTTGACTGGCGACCTTGTTTGCTAATCGAATCTGCGCGGCGGTGTATCGCGAAACCCGTTTAGCGGTAAATTAACGAAGATCGCGTTTTCGGTGTCGTGTCGCATCGGTGGAAAGTCGTTAAACGTCATTAAGCGGCGACGAGACACCAGCACGCGGAACATAATGAAATACTTAAGGAAAAGTTTGCTACGCTTCGCGCAGAACGCGTCGTCTGTCTGTCTTTCGTAAAACGACATTCAACGCAACGTCGTAACGGGTGGAAACGATCTTTTTTGTCTGCGTAACACGACATAGATAGTATACAGCCTATTCGTATCCAATTTCGCTTACACGGTGGCGTGAGAAAAATCGATGATTATCCGCGCTTGGTTAGCGCGAAAACATCGCCTGGCTAGTTGTATCTGTATTACTGCGTATAAGTACTTTCAATATCTCCGATCGGGATCGATCGCAATGATACTTATGATAGCCGATGCTTCAAGAGTGCTCGTTAAGTAATTTCTTGTCGTGAAATTGAAACACAGTCCATGAACGAAGTTGCGCGATCGTGAAAAACGGTTTTCCCAAAGGCGATCGTTATCGAAACGATATTCCCACCTTATCGACTATTCGTATCCTTGTGACTGTCTTTAAACGCGACGACACGACGCGACCATTTGCACGATTACGACGATGAGTTTTCGGAACACGCGAATAACGAGTATCTGACTGAAAAGGCAAAAGAAAGACGGAGAAACGAGAGAGACAGAGAGACAGAGAGACAGAGAGAGAGAGAGAAAAAAAGAAGGAATAATTACGGGTTAATGCGCGTCGTCGACGGTGATTAATGGCTTCATAAACTGTGCGGCGTACGAAGTTAGGTTATGCGCGCACGGTGTTTCCCGTAATTGCCGGATCGTTTCGACGTCGACACGGGTCACCGTAGAAACGATTAGAGGAGATGTAATCGCCTCGAACATCGTCAAGGAGAAATCTGAAATTCGCGAAATCAGGGTCGATAGTTGTGCGAGCGTGTCTTACGTTGCCTGCATCACCCTCGTGACACGACCCAAATTCGCCGAGGGTCGCTCCTACTCCTCCGACACGGTCTACCCCCACTATTTATCCACTCATCCGCTGTCCTCGATAAGTTTTGACAGGGTTCCTCTAATCGGCCCGTACTTTTACGTATGGTCTGCTATATGTTATATAGATATATAATATATATTATATATCCTATATATAGGACAGCAACTTAAAAAGTGGCTAGAGAACAATGGCGAGGCACCTTGCCTCCCCTATTATGCCAGCGCACGACTTCTAACGTATCAGAGACGCACTCGATTTCAGCGCAGAAGAGGCCGATTGTGCGCAGGAAAGGGGCGGGAAACGGAAGGGAGGAGAAAGGGGAATACGAAAGCCTGCTGGTTCGGCGGTATATTGACGTACGATCCGATATACGCGACACGACCGGACTTTGTTATGCCGTAATAGCGCACCCCTAGGGAGGACAGAAGTCTGGAAGGACTCTCCGTTTGTCCATCCGCCCCTGTCGAGCGAAAAAAGCTCAGCGAAGAGAGCCTGACGAGTGGGGCCTCCGCGCTCCACTATCTCGCTTCCTCCCTTAAACCCTGTTTTTCTCTCCCTCGAGGTACCAGGGACAGGATAAGAGAGTGCGAGAGAGAGTGAGCGAACGAGCAGGGCAGGCGTGGGTGGCCAATAGTTTTGCCCCCTACTCGACCGCCGTAGAGCGGCCTACCACCACCTTTTCACAGTGCTGCGACTACTCCGCGCGGATTCAACGAGCCAACGTCAACCATGCCGCACCGACGGGACGAAACGCGCGGGCATCCGTGCGCTACGTTCATTGGTCGAGGTCGTCGTCTCATTGGCTGTTTTTAAAAGCTGTCTCGCGGTACACGGAAAGAGGGGTTCTTTGCTTAAGAACAAGCAGCTGCTATTGGATAAGTCGCGGTCAGGAGTACCGGGATTGGCCGACGGATCCGCGCGGACTGCAAGCAAGAGATGCAAGGGGGACTTATACTCGGGCCACCCCGATGGTAAGGTCGTCGGGGTGGAAAACGCTCAAATGGGGTGGTTTAACGCGAACCTCGGTGCCAGAAGGACCCGCCACCGTGAGGGCTCTACGCCCCTCTCCAGACCCGGGGGGCTCCGGCTCGTCGAAACAACGTAACGACCAGCGAAATTAGGTAATTCGGCCTCGTAATAATGCGCCGCCACCGTCCTACCTCCCCTCACCCTCTTCTATCGTCCCCACCAACTACCCGCTACCCTACCTCCTCCTTCTCCACCTCCTACTCGCTTCTCTTTCTCCACCTCGTCACCCTCCTCCCCCGCGCAGTCGGTAATGAATCGGGTACGATGGAAATTAGGGGCTCACTGGACGCCACCCCGTTCCCTTTTCTCATCTTCGCCCAACACCGTGTTGCCTTCTTCTATACGGTGCTTACCGGTCCGCGATGTTTGTTAAACGTATCGTCCGTGGTAATTCCAACCGTGAAATCACGGTGGCAGAAAGAATTTGTATTTAGACTCGTAACCGATCGATGCCAGTTTTTCGGTGTGTCTGGCCGTATATGTACGTGTGTACACACAGTACACCATCAACGCGTTCGGTATCGAATCGGTTCCGGTACCGTCGGTTATCCCCGCTCGCTAACTGTTCTAATCACGGACCATTCAAAATACGAAATAACCGTTCCACTTACGTGGCGATCGGTGATTCAATGGATTCGCTCGATTACCCGAAAAGTGACTATTATCGGAGCAGAAAATCCGACTCGCTCGGCTCCGCGGCCGAACGGAGAACGACGTTTTGTCGGGGGGGTTTTCATTTCTTCCTCCGTGTTCTCCTTTTTTTCTGCTGGCTCTGGTTCTTGTTTACGAAAAACGTGGTGGTAAAGACGCAACGTTAGCGAAATCGGATACTTCAGATTCGTTGTCATGCATCTGGTCAGCGACGTTTCTCCGTCCCCACTTGGTTGGAACCGTCCTTCGGAGTCGGGACACTCCTCAAAATGTGTAATGAACCGAGGACAATAGACTTTCAAGCCCGGGGGTTAACCGGCCGCGACCGCCGCAATATTTTCTCTCTTTTTTTTTAAACGCGTTTCTTTCTCTCGATTTGCGCCACTTGCGTGTCTTGTTTCTTTCACGCGTCTTTTATTCCCCTCTGCCGTGTGTCTCTTTTTTTTTCCTCTTGTTTTTCAGTTCTACTGCAAAAAGCAACTACCGTGCTTGTAAGTTTTTATGCGCTTTTTTATTTCTCGTCGTCAAAGCCTCCTCCAAACCCTTCTTGCTCCTTCCTTTTTTTCTTCCTTCCCCTCTTTCCTTCCTTTTATTTTTGCCCCTCGCCGGTGCACAGACTATGTGTATACGCGCGGCTCCTCGAAGGATCGAATTACATGAATGGAAGTAAACCGCAACGCGCGACGTCGCTCATAAAGGGACATCCGCAGATAACGTCGAATTATATACCGGTTCTATGAAAAGAGGCAGTATCTCGGGGAAAGCCCCGCGTCACGACTCCTGCCCCCGGCATTATTTACACGCTAAGGCGACTGATCCTGTTTGCACGCAAAATTCAATTCAGTTCTTTACGCCGCTGGCTTTATCGTTAACGCCGGGAATATCATGGTGGTGGCTCGCGTTGCCAGCGTGTAAATATTAGAAGCACAAGGACTATGTAGCCGGAGCAACGGGCGATTCATGGGGACGCCGGCAACGTCAACCGAACGTGGTGTTGTTCGCCAGTCGTCGTAACAACAGCTCGCCCTGGTGCTCTTGTCGCAACGGTGCAATAGCGGAGGAAAGTCTTAGAAAACTATAAAAGCAGAAACGGGTCGTTTCTTTTTACGCGCATACTACGGTGACGCGGTGACGATAAAAGAACATTGTGCGCCTTTAAAGCGTTCGTGTACCCTAACTTCTTTTCTTTCGTGCGTTCTTTGCGAGCTTTTCTATACGACTCTTTAAGTGTATTTTTTAAAGTTTTGAATATTGATAAGGATTTATTTCGAGGATGATCCGTGCTTTAATGATACCTTTAATAAAGATCGAATGTGAAGTAGATTGTAATTTCTTTAGCGACGGTAAGTATTTAATTCCATCTGCAGAGTCATGGAGGAACGTGATTTCCTAATTGTTTCGTGCGCCGTAATTCATCCACACGATTTGTCCGTAAGGTTACACAACGAAATATTTCCCTTAAATTAAATTAGCTTAACAAATGCGCCCCTTCCTGAAGATCAGATCTTACCATTACGCGATCGCTGCGAAAGTGGCTCGTTAATATTCATTTCCGTCCAAGGAACAGAGGGAACAACGGCCGCGCGAAGGAGGATGAGTAGCGCGCCGGTGGAGAAGAAATAAAGAAAAAAAGAGAAAAAAAAAGGAAAAAGGAAACGAACGAGGCACGAAGAAAGAGAAAGGAAGAGGTAGCAGTCGGAAGAAAAAAAAAACGAGGGGCAAGGGAGGCGAACGAACGCATCGATAATTACCGGAGCGGCTTATTAAAAACACGATATTCCGCGGACAAGCGGAAAGCTGCACGCACGATTGAGCACCACTGGAAAATCCTCCGCGAAAGATTAATTGTTCACCCTCTCCTTATCCTCTCTTTTTCTCTCCATTTCCACGCCCACCCTCCGTCTGTTCCAACGTGCTCAACGAAAACTCTCATCCGCGGGTTCCACCAGGCATAGAATATCGCGGCGGTGGCCAGGCCGCCCCTTGACTCCCCTTTTCGAGAGCGTGTCCAAACTTTTTCACCGTGTGTTGGTCTGTGAAGCCGTGCTTTGCCGTGTGGCGGCAGCGTTGGCCGTGGCGGTGGTGGCTCTGTGGCGGTGGCTGTGGCAGTGGCGTGGCATGGTGCGCGGCGCGGAGTAGCGCGGCACGGACCAGCCGAAAAAAGTTTATCGCAAAATGGCTGCCGGTATTTACGCGATTCGGGGGCGGAGGCTTTTTCCAACCCTCCTCCACCAAGCTGTATCCCGCTGCTACCGCCACTACCGCCGCCACCACCGACTGCCTCCGACTCGATGCTGGTGCAACGGCGCGGAGCCAGAACGACCCAACTGCCGAGAAAGCTTTTGCATAATAAAACAGCCTGTACTTCCTCCACCCTGCCTCCACCTACCCCTCCAAACTCTCACTTGCCGCAGCCATAGCTTCCCGCTTCTCTCTCTTTTTCCCTCAATTACTTTTCCTCTTTCTTGCTCGCTTCCCTCTCATCCTCCTCTTCGTCTCTTTTTCGCTCCTTTCCCGTCTTTGTCGGTTTTCTGGTCGTACCCTTTAACCATCCACCGCCACCTCCCCCTCTTTTCATCCTGCTTTTTCTCTCTTTTTCCACGAGCCGACGTCGAATCGGGAGAGAAAAAGAGTATTGGGTACGGTGTACACCTGTGTGCACGGGTGACGGGATCGTAAAAAGGAAGGGTGGAAACGTCGATTCGCGGCGTCGAGAGAAAATCGAAAAAATGTCGCCATCTTGGTGCTACCGAATGCCGAGGCTGCTTGCACTTTCGTGCAAAGAATCGAAGAACACATAGTTTTCTTTATCAACCGTTTGTACTATTCGCGATTCAGGAGATATTATGGTACTTGGTTTGGAAATTGTAGCGGAATGGAAGTAGGTAATAGGACGAGACACATAGTTACTTTAGTGTACATAGCCAATATACGAGTCTTATCTTAAGTTTCGTTAATCATACCACGTCTTTGTAATCTACTAAACTTTCTAATCTAGCAAACTTTGTAATCTATTATATGTTGCAATTAGCGTGACTCGATTTAAATAGCGATGTTGATAGTTTACAAGAGGTAGTTGAATTTTAGAATTTTCCCAAATATATTTCACCACGATTTATGCAAATTAAAAAAAGACGCGGTGGGTCGAAGCGAAGATTCGATCGGCGAATATGATTTATTACATATAGGTAGATACTGTCAAGGGTTTTAAAACTTTCATTCGTAATTAAAATTTCCCAAATCAATTAAAATTTTAACCGTAATAACGAGCGGACTACAGTTTTAAATAATTTTCTAATGACATCGTGACAAGCACAATGCAATTAGTATTAAAGTAACACGGCGCAGTGCTTGAAAACTGCGATAGATGATTAAATGTTCTCTCGTATGCTGTTAATGCTCTTTTAATGATTTAATCTCCGTTTACAATAGAAAGTTAATCAGCACACCAGAAATTTTCCACCGTTTTAAAATTTGCATTTTCCCTGAAATTCGGTAATATTTTCTTGACCTATTCAGTTCTGAACGTCAAACTTTGTACTGCCGAAATTATGGAAAAGAAGAGAATAAAGCATAATCTATACGTAATATACGTGGAAATATAAAATAGCAAACCGTTGTATAAAATTGTCGAAATTCAGGTCGCGTGTAACACTGTTCACGTGGTATCCGCATGGAGCTCGATTTGTAACTCGAATAAACTGGTCTACGACACGAATTTACAACTGTATATCGTTCACGTGCAAATTTTATATAGTTCGTGTTTAATATATAGAATACAATGTATTTATTTAGGTATACTTGTACGGCAATCTCCATCGAGATCTATTAATCTATTAATCCAATTATAGTAAAGTAATAGCATAAAGTAATAGTAGATAACACCTAGCGTCAGATAAAATATGTTCAACAGAAATAGGAACAAAGTTAAAATGCTATCCGAAAAATCTACAGTAACCAGAATATAAAGTTAAAGTTGTCAGAATCTGAAGAAGAAAATAGAATAATTAAAATAACTTATCTAAGGATCTGGTTTATCTAGTTTGGAAACAACTGTATAATAAACCGTTAAACGCAAAACGCATAATTAGAGTCATATCAGGCTCGGTGCAATTTTCATAAAAGTCCTAATTCTGTCGCGTTAGTTCATCGACTTCTTTCCGTTCGGATTATAATTCATTAAGTAAGTCATTTTCAAAGTAACAATTTATTTCCTCAAGATCTCTTGTTGTATCATTATATTTGCAGCATTAAATATACCTTGCATTATATATACATGAAAATTTCATTAACATCGATTTATCTAAAATTAATTTTTTCTTATAAATTTGTAATTCCCTAAAGAGATTCCCGATTAAGAAATGACCCAGTTATATAACGGGTTAACATCGATCGTTCCTGTTGGTTCTATTACGTACAGCTGACCAGTGAAACTACATTTATCAAACTGTATGTTCCATGCTGATTGAGGTTACGCGCCCTCAGGTTTCTGTCAATTCGCTCGACCAGACGCTGAAACGTGTAAACTTTGTCGTCTAACTAACCGATTACATACTAAGATCTCATAAAGCGTTAAATAGGATCACCGATTGATATAACCGCAGCTGGGGCTGTACATATTCTATACGCACGAATTTTGTATGTCTCTCTCTTTATATCTTTCTTTTCGTGTAAGACACCAGCGACAGTTTTCTAAAATCAATTTCTGTCATTGTCAGCAGATCAAAGATGAATCATAAAATAGAAGTGGCGCTTCTAGAATTTATATTCGAATTCACGTTAGAAATGAGTTACAGGTATATCGCGGAGTTTTCTGCATTTATGTGAAATTTCAGGCTGCATATAATACATAGAATACATGTAATATGCAGAAATGTATGAAATATAACAGCCGTCGTAATATTTAACAAAACAATTTTCTAGTTACGTTCCTTTGCTCAAACTGCATTTTTATCGAACTTGTTAATATTATGACTAAAAAAAATGAGGAATATTTTAACGTAAAATAGCTAATCGCTTTCAATGTTTCGATATTACGAAAAGCAATGTTTTTTAAGTTACGAAAAGAGCAGAAAACATATGTTTAGCTCTATAGTTGGACAATAGAATTACATACGTATTCTGGTAACGTAAGAAACTAAATGTAAAAAATGTTACCTTATAAAAACTTTGTATCTTTGTGAATATAATTAAAAAAAAATTGTTCCCCCTATTAAATATCTAGAAGCGCTTCTCTTCTAATATTTTATACGTTTGAGCATATTATATGCATCCTGCAGATTTTTAGAATCTGAAATCCTTCAAAAATGCATGAACATCCGCAGTCTAAATATGGCTTATCGCGCTCTTCTGTAGCGCGGTATTCCTATAGTTTCATAGTTTCCATCCACTATATTTCCTACAAGCTACCGTAGTCTGTCGCGTTCCGCGCGAGGAAACGCTCGCTCGCGGCGGGTTTGCTCGCGCGGACGAATTATTCGCCGGTAACCGGCTGAAACGAGTCGATCGCTCGTTTACATTTACGCCTCGTTTCGCGCGCCGGAAACTCCTCGCCGTCCGTTCATTCGTTTTCCGCGAAGTCGTTCGAGCGATCGCCGGGCCAGCCGAGCGGAGAGCGGCGTAAAACTTGGCTAAAACATACCGACGAACTTCGACCAGGCCAATAAAAATCTCGAATAGCTTCCGAGCTTCGTGGGGGCAGGGGTAAAACGCGTCTGCGAATTCTTCTCCTTTTTTTCCCCTCTTTGCTGCTTTTCTTTCTTTCGTTCTCGTTTCCTCCGTTCGCTTAGCTCGTTAGAAAGTACGCTCCACTTTCTTTGCTCGAACGATCCCCTCTTACGTTTCCCGCGCCGGTACAGTTCGCTGGAAATTATCCGACGGATATTTCGGTATCCGGCCACTTCCGACTTTCCTCCGCTAAGTCGTTGTTTCGAGATTTGTTGAGAATAACAGTTATTTTGTGTTCAGTTCGATAAGATGATTGGATCTTCGTACAAGGAAGCATCTGGATCTTATAAGGCTGTTCTTTTAAGTTCGTAGCAGATGTTGGTGTTGGAAAAAGGAAACGTGTTAGGGTTTATTGCGATACGCACTAGGAATTCTAATTTAATGTACCTATCCGAGGTATATATAATATTTGTAACTCTTCCCAGTAATATCTAACAAGATTTCCTATGATCATAGTCCATAATGATTACAGATAACGATAATGGATCCCTCTTACGACTCTAATCTAATAGTGTCGAAACTCGAACACGAGAAATTTCGTAACTACTATTTGAAGTACTCGAGAACATTATCTGTTCGTTTGTGTTCTGTATATCTAACCTTGTCATCTAAATCAACCTAACCTCAACTCTCGAACGGTTGGCCGATTAAAAACGACGACTCGCAAGTATACCAAGAACAAGTTGCGCACATATGTATATGTACACGGATGTGTAGTTACATCATTACCTTAATGTCCCTTTAAATATTCTCTGTAATTTTGCTTGAAAATAAAATCCAAAACCAAAGCAGAAGAAGAAAGAAACAAGACGAGTTGCCGTTAAATAAGTGGGTACGTAGTTGGAGTTTACATTTGATCGAAGCACTAATGTTCTCGAAGGAGCCGCCCTTAAGCGATGGACGATACACGACGCTGTGACCGATCGAGAAAAGTGGTCGATCCCCTACCATCCACTCGGCCCGATGAAAATTACTTTCCGATAATCCCCGAGTTTTTGATCCCGGTAAATATGGATTAACCCAATTCGATTATTCATTCGAAGCACCTCCCGCCTCGTGAAGGACGGCCGTGCTCGCGGAAATAGAGCAATAATCCCGATTAAAAGCGCAGCGATCGTCGCGTTTTTGTTGCGATAAAAGGTCGAAAACGGTGCGCGTTAATACGCGCGTCATTATATCGGGATTAAAAAGCTTTTTGTTACCCCTCCCGATAACATTATTATTAATTTCAAAGCGGCGCCGCCCACCCCCCATCGCTACTCGTTTCCGCTGAAAAACCGGCTCCCGCGCTTGCATTTCATTATTACACCGTCCTAGCCGGTTGAGTTATCGTTCCGCTCCGCGTTCGACCGTTTTATTTACCTTTCCCATTTAACCATCGCCCCACGATCTCTCTTTCTCGCCGATCGGACGTCGCGTATCGAAATTATCGGCTGCCCCGTATCGACCAGTCGGAAATCGTTTCCGTAGCTCGTAAACGCGTCCGGTCAACCGGATGGTGTGTACGCGTTAAAGAACATATGAAATGCAGACGTACGCGCGAGCACAGTCGTTTTCAACGGATTTAACGACCTAACAGGTCGGAAAGTTTACAACTCACTTCGGTTGGTCGCCGGACGTCTCGCGGTTAATCCGATCGTAGACGCGACGAATTATCTTTGCAACGAACTGCTCGATCGGCAGGGTCGAGATTGCCGCGATATCTGGATTTGACTCGCGGTAATAAGACGGCTCCGGGCAAAAATCTGTCAACCGTGGCGGAATTCTCGTCGTTCGCCAGCCGTGGCGACCGATCGATCCGCTCGATATCGACCATCCACTGATAACTGGTCTTATCGTACTGCTGGCTAGACGTATACCGAGGTTTCAGGATGGAGACTACCTGTGTGCTTCGACTACCGTTTTGCTGTTTGTATTTCTTAGGTTTAATAGGTGATGATTTGCCGTTCAATTTTATTGTAACGTGATTTATGATTATTTTTGTGTCTCAATGGGTGGTTGTTGTAATTTGTCTTCGTCGTTCGATCATGATCTTTCAAGTCGAATCATAAAGCTAGCTTTATATTTAGTAGCTACCTTCTTGTGGTTTCAATTGTATTGAATAATATGTTTGTATAAATGTTATACTGATCGGTATGGTCATATTCAATAGGTTAAAATGTTATTCATAATTTAGCGACGGTTACGAATGTTATTTACTAACAACGCGTCTATTATGATACATCTCTATCAAAGTAAATATTGGTGCAAAATAATCGATCTTACATTATATCGAAAGTAACAAAGAATACAACGTACAATTTCGTCAGAACGAACTGAGAATCCACCTCCAGAGAAAAATATTAATTCTGGTTACTTTCGAAAATTCTGAAGGTTCACCAATAATGTTCGCCAAATATTTGAAAACGAACGAGGAAAAGCGAAGATGGCACGAAGAAAATGACAAATCCTTCGATCTATTCCATTTCGAAATGACAGATAATAAAAGATTTTAAGTAAGGACAGCAGCATTGCACGTGATGATACAATACAACCAGTAAATTTATCAAACGATCTCACAAGATTCAGACAACCGCACTCCACGATTATGATAGTTTATTCTTCGGACTGGATTTTCGATCGATCCGGAATCGAGTACGGATCGTTCTGGTTTGATGAATCGGACGTTGGTCGTGAAGGAACCACATTGCTGAGGTTTTGTCCGATGCATTCGCACTATTCACAGCCTACGCGTGAAATCTTTTGGCCGGCTCGTATTTCAATAATGCATGGCGCCGCTCAAACTGCACGATAAACCACCTATCGATCCCGCGCCACTATTACTGTCGTTTCAACAACTGTTGCTGCCGGATTAGTGGTGGCGCGCCGGGCCACGCAATCCGCGGTAAATAACGATAATTACGTAGCTTCAACGTGTGCACGTCATTTTTCCTGGTTGTCCGTTTCGATTAACTCCTATTCCATTCGATTATTCCCTTTTTTCCCTCTGAATGTTAAAGTCGATTTCATATTTTGTTTTTCTCGTTCGATAGAGACTATGAAAGTTTCCCTTTGGAGTTTGCTTTCGAACACATACTCGCTAACCATAATGACCAGAAATGTTCAGGCGAATGATTAATTATTTTACTTGTAATAGAAAGACATTAGCATTTACCTACTACGTATGATTACAAGTTCTGCTTATTCATTATAATTGATTACAACCTTTCGAGATTGGTAATAATCGTGTTTAAGAAACTTTTGCTCGAGATCTGGCTGGTTTTTTCTTCCGCTGAACACTATTTATTTAATTAGATACTTTCTTTAAAAGGAACGTTGCTCTACCGTACCCTTAACAGCACATACTTGCGTCATATGATTAACTTTTCTGCTATTTTTGGAGCGAACTAGCCCAGTAAACACCTCTACGGTATACCATCGATCAAAATTTATTCCTTTCCAATCACCAAGAAACCAAATACCCTTACGCATTAATTGAAACATTCTCGAATTAATGCTACCGCAACGTGACGCGCCATAAGAACGTAAGAAACATACGTAGGGTCGTAGGGGCGATCATTTGCGCCGGACGTTGGAAATAAAAGAGGCGCGGTGTGCGGGTACGCAATGAGCCCGAAATAGTAGCGTAACGCGCAGCGAACGAGAAAGAGAGAAAGTATGGTGCGAGGGACGAGGAGACAATGACCGGCAGGGTGGCGATCGAGGTGTGAGTAGGGTTGCCGCGTGATATACGTATACACAAGCGAGGTGTAACGCTAACTCATCGTTATCACGAAACGGTTGGCCATTATTTTCGTCCGATGATGGGCCGCGACTCTCGTAATATCTTGTACATGCGGACCGTGCCGCGGTTCGGCGTTGTTTGACGGCGTGCGCATGCGCGCCGCGGCTCGGCCCGCGATCCAGTGGTGGGGGAACACGGCGCACAAACACACGCGACCGGATACTTGTACGCGCCACTTCCGAGACTGGCAGCGACGTGTGCGCGTACACCACGGTGGTTAATTTCCAGTCAAATTTCATTACTTGACTGCGGCGCGGTTGTAGATGGTCCATGCCAGCCGCTTTCCCCTTTCTTCTATCTCTCTCCGTCTCTCCTCATCGATTCTCCCGCCCTTTCTGTCTCACCCCCATTTTCCCTATTTGTCCCTCTCGCGCGCGCTCATTCCAGCACGAACGTTGCATCTTTGTCTGGCTGTGCGGCTCTGTACGGACAGTGTGACCACCACGCCATCGTCCCTCGTGGTCATACACGGCCAACCCGGAACATTATTGTTACACAGTTGTCCATTGTCAACGGCGTAAAATGGAGACGCGAGGCAGGGATATTATTAATGATCGTCGTTCGCGCCCGAAACCTGAACCGGCCTGGCTCTGATTCTCCCCCCCCCCCCGGTCTTCGCGCCATTGTCTATCGCGCTTTCTTTTTTCTTCTTTTCCTTTTCTCCTTGTAGTTTTGTTCCTTGTATTATCGGATTTTTCTCTTCCTATGCTCTTTCAGAGGGCAGATAACGAAACTCGCTGGAGTAGGATGTTGGAACGCAGGACTCGGTGAAGATCAGCTTGCGGATTTGGTAAGATAGAATGTGTAAATTACATGAAATTTCGACGAGCACCTGAAAGTTGATTTGAATACGAGCTGTCAGTTTGCGAAGATACATCGAATTGCTAATTGATGTATGGATATTTTGGTTGTCGGGTAGCTACTGTAGCTGATTAAGTTGTCTTCTGTTTGAGGAATTGCTTTTATTAAATTCCGTAAATTCGAGTAGCCATTAGCGTGTAACGATAAAATGTAAGCAAACATTACATTAACATTAGATAAGTATCTGAAAAGCTATCATATGAAACACACGGTAGGGATTTCTTGAGATAAATAATTAAAGTCGTTAAAAACTAAATCTTGTACCATTTTATTACCTTATTAATTAGTAATTAATTATTTTACTTGAATCTCCCTGATTTCTACCAATATTCGTTTGTAACACAGATTGGAAATTTATTCGTATCAATCCCGTTGCTCGATGATCCTGAATAAGCTTCAAGAGATAAACGCTCGTTTCTGAAATGAATTAACATATATTTAACGTACAATTATTATACTTATTGGTATAACAGTAGAACTTCAAGAATAATATCCATATGAAAGTTTCATAAATGTGACATATTACTTAATAAATCTTACTTATCTGTCGAAGGGTATTTGGAAAACTTTTAGGAATCTCCGAGATAATCCTCGAATGACCTTCAACGGATTCGATCGCCAGAATCATTCGGGAACTCCATAAACCTGAATTTTCGGCCTGACTAACGCTTTACTCCATGTTAAATGGAGAGAATTCCTTAAGTTGGCTACCTGAAAAGAAAATCCTCTTTGAGCCCTATGTAAGGAATTGTATTTGCTAGCCGTAAATGACGGTCTATGAGTCACTGTAATCGTCGTACTATACGAACAATCAGACAATAAAAATAATCGAATATTTTACCTGAGTAATACAGGAAGAAGGAAAAGTTTTCTTGGAAAATACCTTGCGGGACATAACTTTAACTGAAGGTCCGTTTTTATGTCGGTAAAATATGGCCATATCGAATGCTTATAAATGCAACGGAATTCCTTTTTATTACTTTCCTGACTTCTTGTCGTAGTGTAATTAAATACAATTCTCAGTAACGTAAAATTAAATATTGTATAAAATAAAATGCACAGTAAGCTATAATTTAAAAATATGTCTCTTTGAAATTCTATTTCTAAATGTTTCTGGAGACAAAAGAAATATTGCGTAGTTTAATATGCATTAATTCGGGCTAATAAATTTTAATAAGATAGCTTGGCTATAATAAATTATTTTATAAACAATGTTTGAAGTAAATAAATATTCAACCTATTTTTAGTGTCCAAATGACATGTGTCACGGCCAACAAAGTATTTCACTGTACAGCACAAACACTAAAACATTAATTTCGTGATAGCGAATGCAGATTCGCCGAACATTCGACTACCAATATCGACGATACGTATCACTAAATTATTACCATTACTGTTTCTTTGAGCAACATACGCGAAAAGATGATTATTTCATGAGTTTCGACGAAGCAATCGGAACACGTATATAGCCAGTCAAGGTAACGTTCGGAAAACTGTCCGCTTGCACATTGTAGCAAGTTCTAATGAAATTACAACATAAATTTCTTTCCTGTACACCTCAATGCCATTGATAAGACTAATTCTACAGATAAATACAAATGCACGTATTAGGAGCCATTTATATTTCCTAAAACATTGAAATGCTGAATTCGAGTTTTCGTGGAATTTTAGATACGTAAAATGGTAAAACGTTTAAAGAAAGGTCGAGAACGTCATGAAATTTAACAGACGACGATTACGCGATTACAAAACGTTGGTGCAGTCGAATTACAGCAGAATAACCGGCGACTAATTTCGCGGTGTTTGTCGTTTCGTGAAAAACCGGTCGATTCGCGGGGAGATTTCGACGTAAGTTAATTTTCGCATTTGAAAACGCGTTCGCGTGTGTACGTAGGACTTCGCAAACGCGCAATATTTTTAATGGAAACGCCGGAGAACGGTTGTACTGGGAGGTTAGAGAGAGAGAGAGAGAGATAAAGAGAGAGAGAGAGAACTCGCACGCTAATGACTTTTAAATATAGTTTTCCCTGTAGAAGTCCCTCGGTACAAATTGCTCCTGTAAAACTGTTTCGAACGGTGCTCGTTCATTCGGTCAACTGGCGTTTCCGGTTTTTTCTTCCGTACGATTTGTACACACGTTTCGCGGATTAAACCCGCGGTGGCGAACATGCGAACCGGGTCAGATGCACGAAATTTCCAATTACCAGCACGTGGACGTTCGAACAGCGTGTTAAAAGAGCGAGCCAACTCTGTCGCTATGAGAAACAGAGAGAGCAAGAAAAAGAGGGAGAGAGAGAGCGCTTTCGAAATGGAAATGGAAGGAAAACATCGAGGGAAAAAAAAAGAGAGAGAGACAAGAACTCACGAGTAATTGGCCGATCCATTTCGAAAAGCGTACAGCGTTTCCCCTTTCGTTCGACCATTCCTGATGGCAATTATTATCTCCTGACGTTTCGATACGATCGTGCAGGTTATTAACGTGCAGTCGGTTCCCTCGATAGATGGAAGAAAAATATTAGAACAAATGAGGCGTGCCTGGTCATTCGCCTCGTAGATTGAAATCATAAATTCATCATGTTCAACCCATTTCTTTTAGACCTTTAATAAATATTTCTTGTAACGAACGGCGTTACATGGCTGATTTGTACGTTCGCGCGGCTTTACGTCTGTCTTTCATTAATAAGTTCATAAGCGTAGCGAGAAATAGTGGTTTGAGGTTTTCCAGTGACACATGTTTGATGTTACGACTTACTGATGGATTTTATTTGTTGTACCAGTAACATTAAATTGCGCTATGTTTTTTTTTAGCGATTTCACCTTTTTGGAAGGGAATGCTTTTTAATTGTCAAACAGATTGTCTTCGTTCGATTCGAAGGATTTGCTTAATTACCATATGGATATTTTTTCAGTTTCTCAATCCAGATACGTTTGGATTACATTTCTGGGCTGTGATTCTGCTCCTAAAAATAAATATAATTTGCTGCTGATTGATCGAACGAAGTACCCGTTATACAACCATAATTGAAGGCAATTTTGTTCGACTAAAAACCAACAATATCTGTATCGTTTGTTACAACGTATCGTCTTCGCAGTTTCAATTAAGTAAGCAATTAGTAAGAGTAAATCTTTGGGAAAATTAATTTCAAATAGAGAGTTTAAGTTACACATCTCACCTAACAGTCTGTTTTTTATGGACTAAGGGAAAATCTGAAATATTCGTCATGTTCCATTTCATAGAATGATAAAACCTACATTTCTCAAATTTCCGCAATTCATTTCCTTTTTTCTTCGCTAATAGAACCAAAGCTTCTAAATGGTGACTCGACTAAAAAAGGCAAAATTAACGAAGAGCCGCTGAGCTGCGTAATTACTTGAATCACAAATGATCACAGAGATGAATAAACGACAAGTTTCATCCCCCTGGTTAGTTAGCTCGAGGTGAGGTTGGTTACCGCGAATATGATAACAAAGATGGCAAAGGTAACCGCGTCGCGATGATGAGGACTGTGTAACAAAAGCGAGCACAGTAACTGGCCGCGAAATGCCGGTTGTCCGGTAATAATTTAACAGCTAGTCGAATTAGGAGCGGGATAACAACGGTTACCGGACGAGCCGTCCACAAATACGGTATAAACCAACGCGTGCCGCGTTCTGATCTTTTGGTACGGCTCTGGTGGCCGTTTGCGTTCGTTCATTACGACTGTAATCGATCGGGCGCAACCGCTGCGGCGGGCCCGCGATTCCGTTTAATAAATGTCAGTTTCGTTTTAAAGGCCATTCCGTAAGTGAGCCGACAGTAATTATCGATAATGCACGGCAATAATATTTCCTTTCGTACGGAACCGTTTTGCTGGCGATAAGCGGGTCGCGCATATCAAAGCACGTTCGTTGCTCCAACGATGGAACCGTATTTTTGACGTCACATTTATTTGCCAGAATTTCCACCTGTTTTCGACCGATTCCCTGTGTAAATGTGATGAACGATCGAGTTGGCGGTACGAAAATTACATAGCGTGGTTTTTGCGGCGAGAGAAAGTTACACGGAAGAAAATGTTATGCGCGATTGTACAGGTGTAGAAGCTTACATGGAACAACGTGTTATTGGAGAATTTTTCTGAGACAGGATACTGAATAAACTATAGAAAGTGTTTGTGTTTTGTTATGGTAATAACAAATTTCTGCTCTTTTCTTTGAACAAAAACGTGTAATTATTTCTTGTTTTTCTTTCCAGCCAAACGTTCGCCGTTATTTATACGAAATTTGCTCGTTCAATTCCGGCTAAGTGATAGAACGGAGTAATTCATTGGACCGCTACTCGGGAAAAAATTAATCAATTTCAAATGCGTTCGCGTTACACGAACGTAATACGTTCAATAAAAATTCTATAAAGGAAAATGTACTTCCTCCACGAATTCCTCTGTTTCAGTTTTTTAATATGATTATTCTACACAACGAAAAATTCACTTCTTTATAGAGACAATTTTCCTATCGTTTACAAACCGATTACACCACCACGGAATAGATCTTCTTTGCGATAACTTATTCGATAATAATGTTCGTGTCGGAGGTTTCAAGATGTTGCTGGTTCTTCGTGATTATTAGCAGGCACGATGTTCTCGCCAATCGAATTCCGACAAGAAGCGAGCCTTAATTAATAAGTCAATAAGCTGCTTCTACGGGGAATGATCACGCAAATAGGCGGGGATGGTGGCATTGACTGACGTCACCAAGTTAATTGATTCGAAACACGACCACAGTCTGCGCCTTCCTATCAAAGGAAGGGCGTACAATAGGGGAGATAAATCATTCCTCGGAACGACGAGAATAATTGGAGCGTGCGACGATAATGGAATTCGAAAAGAATTCGTTATAACGCCTGAGCCACCCTGAAATCCCTTTCTTCTTCTTCTGCTCCCCTCGTCCTTCTATTCGACAAATCCTTATCCTGCCTTTCTTCCTGACACTTGCACGCTGCGTTCGATCCCTTTCAGCAAATGAATCTGTCCTTTGAAATCGGTAATGTGTGCTCGTCCAACATTGTGGCAAATGGAAAACGGGTGTTTAAACAGGGGGAGAGCGTGTGCATATATGCGTGTGAAAAATGAACCTGGGGAAATGTGTATTTTAATATCAGGTATGGTAGACTGGCAAAGTAGTCTGCTAGGAATACAGATGGGAAATTTATCTGGAAAGAAATTAAAGCGAATCTACAATTTTGCCAGGGCAGAGAATTCATGGAGAATAGAAAAGATTTAATGAATATGGTACAGTGATCGTATAGCAGAATATAGTATACACGTATGATACTATACATATGTAGGTCTACGATGAAAATGTACGTACGTACAGATGTCGAGTGTATTTTCTAGTCAAATAGAAAGCTCCTCGATTATACTACATATATTAAAACACCGTGGTAAAATTCATCATGAAGACGAAACCTTTATAAGTTTGCCAACATTTACGTAAAACGAAGATCCTTTCGATTCCGTTACAAAACATTTAAATGCAACGAAATTGCGAAATCCAATAACAGAACAATCTTTCATCGTCATGCACGCTGATAATCGCGATTATTCTTATCTTATTAAAAAAGAAAAAGAAAAGAAAATACAAAAGCGAGTACTACATAATGCATAACAGGATATCTACCTTTACGAATCTCTAGAAACTAGCTAAATCGTATCTCACGTAAGCAACACCTCCTACTCCAATAGATTTTTACAAACATAGACTGCTCACGGTTCGTCGTGGAAATTTCACACGGGGAGCTTCTGAAATCCGGCGCGCGGGAAAGAATTCATTTGCGCGATTAGCGGCGTGATTATGTCCCTCGTAGCGGCTTCGGATAAACGCCGAGCAGAACGAGGAATTCTAAGGTTCGTCTTTTCTCATTCTTCTTTTTCCGACCTTTGCCTTTCCGCGAAACTCGCGCACTCCTCTCGAATTAAGTGAAATCGGCCTGCAGGAAGAATGACCGTTCCGAGTTCTAAGCAAGGGAACGTAGTAAAGAAAAAAAGAAAGGGGGATTGGGAGGCGGGGAGAGAAGAAAAAAGGACACGTTGTCGAAGAGGAAGAAGAAGGGCAAGAAGAAAGAAGGAAGAAGTTAGTAGGAGGAAGGTAACCTTTCGACGTTTCCGATCGACTTCATTCTTCTCTTCGCGTCTTTTTACGAACCCTCGAGCATTTTCTCACGCGAGAACGTTTTATCGTATACCTCGAAGGAAAAGGGCATCGGAAGGTGTTCCGTGGAAAAAGGGGACGAGGAAAAACAGAACGCAACACCGAGGATGGGGGTGAAAGAATCGACTTCGTGCGGTTTGTTTGCTTCTTATTTACCGTGGCACAGCTTGTTCCGATATTACGGGCTTTCCACTTCATTTCCACCGGTATCGACTGAGTTACACTTCCCGGCGGCTAACCAGTTTAACGATTTTATACGACGCCCACCGTCGAAACATTGGAACCGCGATGAACGAACGCGCCGAGCTGCAGAAGAGTTATGCATTTCGGTAAATCGAAATCCCGTGTTTGGGAAAGAAAGTTTCGGCGGATTTAAAAGTTGATTAAAATATGAACGGACGGATTGTTTCGGCTGGTGCGTTGCATAAGATGGAAATGTTGTATATGGTGGAAGAATAACGTTATGTCTTTCTTTTGATTATGAATTGTAATTAATAAATCGACGTTTCACGTTTGAAGAGATTTCACGTTAGATTTGATAGTTGATTAAAATAAACATCGACGTTGGATTGTTTCAGGGATCGTGTTTTTTGGAAGATGGTAAAGTTATGTGAGAAATAACGGCGCGTTGCTTTGGTCGTATGACCGATCGCAATTAATAAAACGAAGCTTTATGTTTCAGAGGGATATTCGAATTTGAAAGTAAATGAAATTAATGCAAATGATGATGTTGTTTTACGCGATGCTTTTAAAAGATAGGACGTCTGTGAGATGTGAAAAAGGATATAAGAAAGCGACTTTGTATAATAAATTGCTTTTTAGTCTAATTGAAAATTATATATAGATAATCCCAATTTGTAAGAACAACCTTTCTTAACATTTATATTTGTTATTGCTAACATAATTGATTACTACTTTTTCCACTATGTTTCTATGAATTCGTATAAAAATTTGCCAAACGTAATGTATTAAAATTTATTCAACGTTTTATTAGTAAATATCGTTGAACATCGAAAGACACTTGAGAGGAAAACGTACACATGACGCGACTCTAATACAAAAAGTCATTTCCATAGATAACAACATATGAAATTGTACATCATAAAATTCGTAATCGCAATATTACCATATTATTTATCAAGACTAATTCATTAAAAATTTTTATTCAAATTAAATGACGTTAAAATAATCATGGTAATTTAACATGTTATAATTATTGCTCTAGTTGTAATAATTTGTAAGTTAGAAATAAAATGTATATATATATATATATTCACATACACATGTGGTGTGTGGAAAAAATAAAATAATAATAATACGACGTGTTATGAAGGTTATACATTGCAATTATTTCATTCTCCGCAAACCGAAAAAACGGAAGGTATTCGTCAAACTTAATTTTCTTGTACATCAAGTAACATGAAAGTAATCGTGCCAGGTATTAGGTTGTCCGAAAAGTGTCTGTCTTTTACAATGACGCATCTTTATACAAACATGAAACCTAATCTGTCGAACGTTGTAATCTTTATCTTGATAGAACAAGATGAATCGTAAAACAATTGTTGAGAATTTTGGATCTTAATAGCCGAAATAATGGTATAGGAACACTAAATTTACACTTAGAATTTATATTAGAATAGTTATATATTTCTTTGATAAACGATTTCAAAGATATTCATCGATACATACTTGCACGCGTCTCACCTTCTTCCATACCGGACTGTTAACCGACTGAACAGCTCACATTCCTTTGTTTTCGAGACGCCGCGCACACACATACTTCCACACACTGATATTCACATACATGTATCACTACTACGCGGTCAATCTAGTCTAGCACATAAAATTATACATATCTCAATAATAAAACCGAAAATGTTGTGTATCTATCATTTCCTTATAAAACGAAAGAAACTTTTCGGACGATCCACTATAATACGATAAAATATGTCGCGAGTTTATTTAGAAATTAAATAATGTTAAAATCAAATCTACATCGCAATGATTTTCAGTCGATGAATATTCCCCTCGCCTAAACCTACCTGTGCAAATCATTTAAATACTATTTTCTCACAAAATCCAAGTCTGCCGTTTCTTGGTAAAACGTTCGTCCTAAAAACCGCCTTACAAAGATAAAGCCAATCGTCCAGAAGTTGAATCCGCGTTTGCGTTGCGTGCAGACAGCCGTGGAATTCGAACAGCAAATCGCTGTTAGGCCCGTCCGATTCCCCTTACCGATCGTCACGAGAAGTCGTATTAATTAGAGAGTCGTGCCGTCCTCCTTACATAATTCACGACGCGGCCATCGAGATCCGAGCTTTTGCATAACCCGCACCACCATCTTTCCCCGGGGTGTTCGACCGACACGACTTTGCGAACCCAGAGACTGTTTTTCGCACGCACATACTCACGCACGGCCACCACACGCGATCCTTTGCACGCGATACTCGTGTTCGTTCGATCGACTTCGAAGACCGTGTTTTGCTCCTCTCTCACACTCTCTCTCTCTCTCTCTCTCTCTCGTCGTGAAATTGATCCTGCTTTATGATTGAAACATTCGATTCGAGGATAGCTTCGGGTGATCGAAAGCGATCGATAGATGGAATATACAGTTAGAGAGAAAAATAAACGGACAGGTAGTGGAAATGTTTTGTTAAGTACATATATGTCGAGTTAACATTGGGATTAGCGGCGTTTAACGAACCTTCATTTGGATTAGCCACTTTTTTCGTTATACAATATAGATGATAGTTAATGGTAGCAATGTAATTATTACAGAATAAAGTTCACTAGCAATGAATAATTTCACTACACAATAATAAGTCCTCACTAAAAACTTGTATTAAAATAACAATGATTACTTAGTGAATATAATGAATATAATAATAAATTCACAAGGTGACTATGACAGAATTTGACGATTAACCGTGACGATTAGATATGACTCGAGATGCTAATGACAATGATCTTAGGTTCAACAACGAATACACGGTCAACAGGATAGCAAAAGGCGCTTCCTTACTTGTCGAAAGTCCAAGTGGAACTGCACTCATGTACTTTTCTATGTACCTCTCTGTACTCCTTTGGTCAGCTATATTTTTAAGGAGAGCTATACAACTACGTCATACCTCTTTTAGGCAAAAACGTCCATCCCGTGATCGTGGCTACGTTTAGCGACCAGATGTGTCGCTTCGAGTCCAAGCCTACTGTCATAGATCTCGGGCAAACATAATCGGATTAAATCATAAACAATTACTTCTAAGTTTCATTATTTAAGTGCTACAATAACAAAGTCTAGACTAAAGTATTGGGGATTTTTCCAAAAATTCCAACGAAAAGGCCCCGATGTTCTTTCATCTCCGACATATATGTGTGTGTGTGGTTTGTTTATGAAAAAGTGTAGATATCAATTTCAGTTATTCGATAAATAATTTATATACTATGAGGATATTCGATAAATGAAACTTAAGTATATAGAAGTATTAGTTCGATTGAACTTCATTCGAAGCTAAAAGTTACCGAGTTGATTGGTATATAATGTTTTTTTATTTTTTAATAACGTAATGGTCGAGTAAATATATTTGATGAATACGTATATTTCAGGTGTAACGATGTTTGCATTAAATAAAAAGTAAATTTTGATTTGAATTAAATTGAAAATGTTAGATTAAATAGAAAAATACCGTAGTCACTGTAAATTACAAATTACAGGTGTCTTGGTATAAAAAATGTGAAGTCCCGGTGGAATTGGTGCTGCTGTACGATCGAAACGTTCGATTCGAGAATGGCATCGGCTAATCGGAAAGGTTTTCCAATAAAGCATTTAAAGGATTTATCGATAGATAAATTACAATATAAATTGAAGCTTTATAAAACAGAAACTTTGAATATTCTCAATTAAACTAGCATTATTAGTAAAACTTTGCAAGTCACAAGTTATAAATTATTTACATTAACAAATTGTCTTGTATAACAGCAACAAATTCGTTGATCGATCAAATGAAATGTTACAAATTACCACTCAACCTTACAAAATTATAAAATCATCAAAGAGAAGTCTATAACTTACGATCTGCAACTTGTCAATTCGCTAACATTATTAGTTGCTAAATTACTGTGCAAAAAGATCGATATACTCGTGTTCGTTCGATCGGCATCAAAGACTACGTTCGTGTTGTCCTTCTATGGAATGATCTTGATGCAAGATTGAAACGTTCGATCCGAGGATGGCTTCGGGTGATCGGGAACGGTGTCGAGGAACGAGGATGATGATGGAGAGATCCGCTAGTCCGATCGAAAAAAACACAACGTCCCGTGCGTGATTAAGGATCGTCGGGATTCTCGAGACCGCGATTGGGAGTTTGGCGACGGTTTTTTAGTCAAGTATATGCTCGGGATTGATGACGGTGATAGCGAAGTAATGAAACGTATGTGCCTGGCTTTGATAATGGTAATGGTCGGGTAATGAAACGTATGCGTCGGGGCTTGATAATTGTGATGCTGGGGCAATGAAATATATAGCGGATGGAAATCTGGAATTATGGAAAATTGTGATATTACCGGTCGAGCTGTGTAATCTTCGTACGGTGGTATTGCGTTTCGATGATCGAGTTGAGACTGAATTTAAGGGTGGAAACTTTATTGCAAAGGCATGTGTAACGTCCGTACGATGCCATTATAATCCAACGAGTGGAAGTGATATTGGTATTTAGGCATTGCAAATTTGACGGAGTAATGAAAATTGGTGTCAAAATGGCGTTGAGATTCGACGAATCCAGCTGATATTGATAATTAAGGATCGCAACTTTGCTGTAAACGTAGCTGTATAACGATCGTACGTTGATATTATGATTCGATGAATTCACGTAATTGGTATTTGAGGACGAGCTGATCGTATAATGAAAATTTCGTACGTTGGTGTTATGATTCGGTAAACCGAGTCGATATTGGTATTTAAGGACCGCAAATTTCACGCTGTAATGGAAACTTCGAATTTGGAAATTTGGAAAGATAATATCATACTGCGGGAATTTCAGTATTTTCTTGTTGTCACGTATGATCTTAGTGTCTTTAGCGTTATGCACGTTATGCTGATCGAGGGAGCGGCGTTATTATACCGGAAGTGATGGAGTCATAGCATCTGCTGTTAATGATTCTCATTGGTCATGGAACTCGAGATTGATGCGTTCGTGGTTCTGATATATTGCCGGCACTTAATAGTCGTAAATTTTAATAGTGTTAACTCGGCGTCGAAAGACCAAAGATTATGGCAGGTTAATATCAACATTTTGGGGTAATGAAAGTTAAGCGTTATGGTAAATAATCGATCGGTTTTAAGCAGATTATCGGTCGTTAGAATGACACGTTACAACAAATGTTAAACAGATTCGTACGATACGTATGTTAGCTTGTAACATATATTTCTATATTTGATTTTAAAACAGCATGGATTTATATTACGAACTAATATAATAATTTATATTTACACCATTTCATTTTCTCCCTTCTCCGACCTCCCTTGTCTTTCTTTTTTTATTTCTTCGTCCTTCCTTTCATTTTTTCCTCTCCCGTTTCTACCTTTCTTCCGTTTTCCGTATCTTTCTTCAATTTCCTTCCTTACTTTTGTATTCATCCTTCTTTTCCCTCTTTCCTTCTCTCGTTTCTTTACGAAAAAGTTGAGCTAAGTCTTCGATTCTTTTTTTTTTTTTATACTTTCGATTATAATCTAAACCTGCGACGTATAATTGGCCACTAAATTTGTAATCGTGTACAAACATTTAAATATAACTCACGACACTATCAACGCCTATCGTCGCTCTTGGGACAGAGGCAGTGTGAAAAAACTCGGCGAAAAAATCTCACCATCAACCAACTGAAACACGAGAATAAAGAGTTCAAATTCGCATTAACACTTCCTCCTTACCAGCGATAACAACATTCCTTTTTACTCGAAAAGCCGACAGGTGAGTCGAGGGTAATTCATCAAGCTGTTAATTCGCGCGTCCGACCGGTAACATCGAAGCATCTTAAATAATCCCGTGAAGCAATTCGAGGGATTAATCTTAATTCCATCGTGAAGGCTTGGCAGACGGAAGCACGAAACACCCTCCCATTCGTGGCACGTAAACCGGCCCGCATTATCGAAGAACAAGCAACCCTCTCGGGATATCTGCGATCGGCCTTCGACTTTGCTTCACCGTCTCTTTCGTTCCTCCGCTGGTCTCGTGAGTTGCGGTGTAATCAACGTCAACGGGGACGTTTCACTCGAAACTGGCTGCGTGGCGGCCGCGGCCAGACGAGCGAAATAATTATCGGTAATTTCTGCCAGATAAATCACCTCGTCGAGTCGCGATCCAAGATACGAGGAGTCGTCGCTGGTGTCGGTAAACAGTCGCGCGATTAAAAGGCGTCGCGCATTTCCTTGAGACTATTAACTCTTATTCAGTGGTCACAGGTTTCACTCGGACTCGGTTGTGCATTGTTTATTTCAGCGAAACTTTTACGAACGTTTGATTGCAATCGTTAAACTGTGACATTTTATGCACCTGCGGGAGATGTAAACAGGTAAGAATACGCAGAACGGGTATGATACGGGAAAATATATAAAATATTCAAAGGGGAGTATTTGATACGGTATTTAATGAATTATCAAACGTTTCGAATTGCTAACGCTATGCACGTGTACATATGTGACGGGAACATGTGCTAAGTGGCTAATCGATTACCCAATTAATCAATCAAATCAATTTCAATTAGGTCAACTTTGATCCTTGAAACGACATGTAAGTGAAAAGATAAGGGATCTTAAACCACGTCATTGATCGGCCAAGGACTCGTACAATCACGAAAAGTAAAAGTTAATAAAGACAAATGAATTTCAAGTAGATTGGTTTTAATCCTTGGAAATATGAATATGATACAATTTATTTTGAACAGAAACGAAATGATACAAGATATTGGATAAAGAAATTACTATATCCGAGATATTGGCAATTCAATTGGCAAGTTAATACGTTCTTCCCCATTAACAAATTAGATTATACGGCAATCTATATAAACGACGAATTAACGCGTCTTTTGCCCAGGTTAAACCTGTTAAGTAAAATTTCTCTATGGGCCCGTTTCAGCTTGCGAGTAAAACCGTCCAACGTTTCGAGGGTGAATTAACGCTAAAATTTATGGTTGTGCATGCACGCGTTTCCTGAAGGGGAAAGGAGGCACGATGGGTGTTCGTGCGACGAACGCCTACATCGTGCACACGTTCTCGGCGAGGACGTTGCGCACGAGCACGTATTGTCTGTCACCCCGCATAGCCGAGATAATCGATGAATGATTATCCAATCGCGGCTAATGCGGAAACTATCCGTTTAATTACGTTTAGTGCCTCGAACCGAGGAGGCTCCGAGGTGAGCGCTGCTGGAGGCCGAACGACAGGCTCGATACCAACCTACGTGAGAGCAACTGACAACGAGTATGTGCATATTAGTTCACGCGTGTACGATACTGTGAACGTTAGCGCTCTTACACACCTATAACTGGTTCTGATATATCTTGATTCACGTATAACGGATACTGATGTACGTAGCTACATGTACCGCATGTAAAAGCGTTCATACGGCAATTTTCGAGTGATAGACTACCGCGACACTGACTTTGTGTACCAGGCGAGTTCCAATTTTTTCTGTTGAAGATGACAGGCGAAACATAGCAACGTAATGGCTCGTCCAGACATATAGGGCGATTTGATTTTTTTGTCACGTGGATAGCGTTCAAATTTAGCGTGATCGAACGTGAAACGTACCAGAGACGAGATGGGAGTGAGAATAGAAGAAGAAAATAAAGTGAGTGTAAGAGCTAAACGAGGGAGTAAAGACAGCTGTGCATGGGAATTGACAGCAGTTCGGTTTGGCGAACGACGAGAGTAGTATTGTATAATCGTACAAAGTGTATAGTCGTGCGTGTTAGAGGAATTAGGTTGTCCGGAAAGTGTCTTTCTTTCGCAAACGTGTTTTTCACGACAGTGCATCTTCGTACAAACGTGAAACCAAGTCTGTCGCGGTGTTTATCTCAACGGAACAAAATGGATCGTTCGTAATTCGACAAAATAATATAAAATGAAACACGTCGTGTGTCTATTATTTCCTCATAAAACGAAAGAAACTTTCCGGACAACCTAATAGGCGCGGAAAAAGACTAACAAGGTCGAGTTCCCTTCTTTAATCAGAGAGAATAAATTATTACTTGATAAATTATCGTGCAACAGTGTTGTATCTCGATATCCGCACAATCTTAGCCTCAGGTCTTTAGCATATGAAAGAAGCCCGTGCACCAGGAAATTTATAGCAACGCAGAATTTCGAATTCGTCAATCTGCTAATATTATTACTTGGTAAATTGAAAACTATTCAGCAAGATGGTTCTAAGTCGCGTATCTCACACACGTACGTATCTCGACACCCGTTATCTTTGTGTGGAAGTAGCCTTAGCTGAAGCCTTAGAGTGTTAAGGTTGTACGTGTATCAGTTCACGAGTCCACAGATAGACAGATAGACAGTCGAGGGGAGAAACCGGTGGTGGCAAACAACGACGGAAGCTCGAGGGGTCCACGCTGGCTTTGCAAACGGAGAAACGAGGCGGACGACGAGGAACAGAGCACGGCAGAGAGGAAATAGAGACGGTCACGGACAAAGGGCGGGTGTGGGTGGCAGGGTAGTTTCGAAAGAGGGTTGGCTAGCTCGTAGCCGGAATTGAGCCGCGACCGCTTAACTGACGTAATCAAGTGTTGGACAGTGACGCTCAAACCCTGTCTAGTTTGTCTTTTAGCCGATCGGTCGTCGATTCGACTTGGTCGTTGTTGTGGTTGTGTACGGTGCTGCGTTACGTGTAATCTTCGAATTGGTCGTGCGTGAAATCGACGAACTAGCTCGGGGTGATCGCGCGAGAGATGGAAAGAGGATTTTTTGAATGCGAAGAGGGTCGAACGTGTTCAATGGATTGCTGTGATTGTAATTGGCCTGGCACATTGTATTTCCAGGCAAGCGACTACGGTTGAATGGAAACGTTTGTTCCTTCGTTTTTAAGACGATTCCACGTCTATCGAAGTGGAAACTTGAGAAATATGGCGTTAGAAACACGCGATGTATATGTAAAATTCTCGGTAGTTGCGTTTATTTTCCCCCAATTCCTCTACGTACTCTAATGTGTAATACTAGATATATAATTAGTTTGTAATTAATACGACACGGTGGTAATACAATGGGAATATATAATCATATTTCGATCTCAGGTCGTTGATAAATAATAAATGAAAAATTAATCGATAAAGAGCTCGGTTAGTAGCTGCACTGGCATCGTAAAAGTAACATAGATAGTTAACGAGAAGTCCAGTATCCTGATAGAAAAAGTGAAAACGTGCGATTCAAAACGAAATAAAAATATTTTAGTTATTCTAAATTCCAAGTTTCAGATGACATCGCATGAAAACTGTAAAATTTCAATTACGTAATATACCGATAGTAACCAGATTGCGCGTATATCCATGTGCAACTATAAATTAATTACGCGGAATAAACTCGAGAAATATTTATACAGCAATTCGTAAGATCAGATAGGCGAGACAAAAGTTTAAACATCGATAAAAGCCTGACTCACGTTGCTGTTTCGCGAACGACATTAGATCTATGGTATTGCGAGTATAACCGCTGACCTTTGAGAATTCACTGGCTGAATTCAATCTTGTCTTTCGGCGTCGTTGCACGTAGAAAATGCGACGGTACGTGTTGACGCGGCCACACGGCGTAAAACACGTCTATTAAAGAACTGTGCATAATTACGCGGTTGCCTGCGATTCGGAAACTCGCCGGCTTTATTAATGAAAAAACGTAGTAATTAATGGGGTTTCATTATGCGATAATTGGCCGTATTTTTGTGGCGTGCTAATTGCCATGCACGGACGATAATAATAGCGAACAATAACAATAATCGTAACGACCGCAATATCCTTTCCAATTATACGCGCAAAGATTCGCTAGCCCAGCAATATCATAAGAAACCCATTAAAATTATCCACCTCATTATATCCGCGGTTTCAAACGAATCGTTGTTCGATATTTTCTGTTTTTGTAATTTTATCTGAACGATGATTGTAAATGTTACGAGCAATTAGGCATGTAAATCGAAATTGAAACAATGGTGTATCCACTAGGCAGATCGGGTGAACGACAACGTTGTAAGTGTAAAGTAGTACAATTTTGAGAGTTGAGTGTAAAGAAAAAGTCCTGTCAATTTATTCCAATTACAGCTTTCCCATCGAAAGGAAGACTGGACGTCCGTCTTACGCGTCAACTGCCAAGCTACGATCCTACTAAAAGAGAAATAAAAAAGTGAAAGAGAATTGTCGAAAAAGGAGAAGAGCGACGCGAAAGTGGATCTCGTTAATTTCACGTTCTCGAACGTTTTCGAAAACGTTCGAAGCAGGTATTGAAACCAACGAAAAAGGAAACTCAATTTACAGCATCGTTAGCATCCAAAGAAATATGCCCGCGTTACACAACAATCTACAGGCTGCAATACTGTTAAAGAGAAGAGGAAAAAGAAAATAAATACCGCAGAGGGTAAGAGGAAATCTCGTTAATTTCACCTGCTCGAAACATCGGCACGGCCAGATCGGCTGGTTCGACCGCAAACGGCATTAATTTCGCGCGCCACTGCAAAATGCTTTTACCCGGCGGATCAGGGTCTGCCCTAAAATAGCCGATTCTTACGCAACAGCCGGCTTATTCCGGTAATTCCGCGCGATCGTATCGGAAGCGGCTCTTACGTTGGCGGCCGCGTGAAAGTCGATAGACGTGCAACAACGAATCGACAAGGTAATTAACGAGATTGCATGCGGACCAGCTCCGTCCATCGAATAACGTGTACGCGATCGTTGTTCGTATGTGTACTATCGATGTTCGCGTGTTGTATGGCTGGGTTTGCTTCTGTTTATATACATTTGTACGCCTTCTATGTATATGTACATAGGGTTTGGCACGTGTATATAGGGACGAACGAGCCGCGATCCGTTACGTGGACGTCGAGACCTGGGGTCGGGGGTGCATGGATTAGCAGTTATTAATTAAGCTTAATTGTTTCTGTTGGGTCGACGCCGGCCGGGTTTACAAGGTGTATGCGTGTCTACCATAGCCGACAACGTGCCGAGGAACACGTGCGTCCGTGGACAGGCTGTCTGCCACGCCACGTGGACCGCTATTATGGTGTACGTGGCGTTGTTGCGTCCCGCGTTCCATCGCGCGCGTGTTCAGAAGGTGTATCGACGCCCACGCGGCCTCCACACACGCGTCCCCCCGTGAACCTCTCTACGGTCACTCGATCGCCGCCACGCTCTCACGCACATGCCCACGATTATTCGATGCCCTGGCGGCGTCGCACCACATACGAGCAGACGTGTTCATTTTCGCCTGACGAACGTTGTTCATCGACGCTCGCTCAAGAGAATCGATTCGCTGATCGCCCATTGACTACTGCATTGTTTTCAGCTTAGGAGAGAAATCGCTTGGCCAAGGATGATCGTTTTCAGTGTTTATTGGAGGAATTTTCAATTTTTTTGCAGTAGCAGTTGTACGTGAAGATTATAAGTGGGATTTTTTCTCCCTTTTAAGGGGAAATTAATTTTTTCATTCGATATATTGTATGAATCATATTATAAATATATTGACCATCGGTTATTCGATATTAAACTATCCTTCTTTTAGCCATCTTTTAATAATCAACAAGTATGAAGTTATCCTGTTCTCGTTTGCAGTTCGTACGTACAATAGACAACGTAATACTTATTTGACCATCTATAACCATAAGGATTTTGCTCACACTGTAGAGAGCAAAATTTTTATCGACGTTTATCTTCGATCTGTAATTTAGAAAGTAATAGTTGCTGTAAGAATAGATTTAGTTTGACGACTCAAACCTGAAGTTTGAGAAATAAAAATAACCAAATGTGGATATCAATTGATTTCCAAACTCCATTACGAAGCATTTAGTTTCCTTCTTGAACCGCTCATCGTCGGTATACTAAGATCGTAACACGATAGAAAAAGGTAGCTTTTAAAGGTCTGAGTAGCAACTTTGTACATTATTATAAGAACGATTAAGAAGAAATTAGCTACTTTCGTAATTCACCAGCAGTCATTCACCGAGCTCTTTGAAACGCGCGCCAACGAGACCTTTATCGCTATTCCAAGGGGCTGACGACCGTTTAGCATCACAAATGGCATTCTTCGTGCGTGAAGCCGCGCGTCGCGTGCAGATTATGGTTCATAGGAAAAGCAAAAGAGGCTGTGTTGAACGTGGTTCAGAGATCGAGTCAAAAGATAGGAATTTTTAGGGTGAGGCTGAAGAAAGCACGGCTGTACGCCACGAAACGGAAAGAGAACGGTTCATTACCGTTATAATACGGACGTTCGCGAGTCGTAAAGTTAGCCGACGCGTATTCTAATCGCGTGTAGTCCCTGCGTGGCGTGTATCGCGACCTTTTCCATTCGAAAAGCTACGAAACATCCGGTACAACGGAGTAAATCGTTCGAGTAATAAGATGGTTATCGCGGTAGTTGTAACCGACTATTTAGCGAGAGCCTGGCTGAATATTATTACCGTTACATACGGAAAAACAGATAAAACAAAAGTGAGGGAAGGCGGTAAAAGGCGACGCTCATGATCGCGTAATAGCTCGTGCATTCAACGTGTGTACACGTTCGTTCATAAGTATTACGACATTCGCGGGAAATGAAGTAAGCTGGTGAGATCATTACGAGGTTATTACAACCTTTAGTTTGAAATCTAAGACGATGATAGCACGTATTTTCAATATTATAACGACGGTCGGATGACACTCTAGTTAACGTTTAATTCAATGAACTTTTGCCGATTAGACTTCACTTAGACTTAGTTGAACGCGAACTTCTATTGTGCGAGCGAAAAAATTATAAATAGCAACCAATGAACTTTTACGATCGATGAACTGCTATAAAGAATTGTTGGAAATATGAACTTGAAATATACATGGATCGTTCAGAAGGCATCATAGCGATGAATTACGTGAATTGAAAAATAGGAACAAACGGCGATGTTATTAATATATTTCTCATTTCTTCACTTTTCGATATATCTTGGAATAAATTTATGGAATTAAGCTATTGCTCTTTTAAGAGCTTGAATATCAGTCGTATACTCAGGGCTATTTGCATGGTTAAATACCGATATTATCGGTGACACGTCCAATTTACAAGTCACACGTAGCAAGTTTAATAATACAATGAACGAACTGTCGCAACTAAATCTTACAAATTACAATTATAAATCGCTAACGAAACTCTACAACCTGCAATTTATAAATCATCATTAATCGTATGATTGATATCATTAATTAATAAATTATTATTCACGAGGGTGCAAATACTGCAATTATGAAATTTATTAGAACGAAGTTGGTTGATTTGGTTTCTGAGAGGCTCGTATAAAACTATTTATCTCAAGATAGCTTCGCATAAGTGAGCTTCAACTATACCAAAATTCTGGCGTTTTAATCCGCTTCGTTATAATCTGCGTCGATTATCAAGTTTTACACGCGAATCGGCAAGTGTCCTAATTTCTAATATTTCTGAAGAGAATTGTACACACGTGGCGTTCACGTAACGCGGCGCGTTTCATTGAAATTCTTCGCTTCTCAGCTTTCGTGATAATGATATTCGCGGCGCGCGAATTATGCAACGATATTCCAGCGGAAGATTGCGGTGTCGATAAACGCGACGCAACGGGTGAGGCAACGCTTAACCGAGGCGAGCCTTGAAAAAGAAACTCGAAAAGGAAAAACGAACATCGCCGTTGGCTAACAACCCTTCCCACCGCCATGTGGAAGAAGTTTATACTGTTTTAATGGCGCGAATTACCGTGCCGCTGAAACCACTGGTTTCGTTTAGCGGAAAATAAGAATCCTACCAGGGGAAATTGCCGAACGTTTTAATTATTTCAGGCTGAGCGTTTTAACCACCTCGTCGAGCTATTACGGAAGCTTACTATGTCATCGTGGAAAGAAACTGTAGTTTTTACGAAGCCGAGCAGTTTATCAGGTAACCGGTAGCGCATGCAACGTGTTCAAGTCTGTAATTACGTGAATTTTTCTTGAGTGAGCGATAGTCAAATTAATTCTCGGGTGTCTCCACATGTCGATTAGGAGAGAAAAGGTTATGTTTAGCGCTGCAAAAAATAAAATATACGATCAATCATCGGTGTGTACACAGCGATCGATTTTTAGCGACATTTTTTTTTTTTAATATGTTGATTAATGGTCAATTCGACGTTTCTTGCTTAATATTGATGTACAGTTACTGAAACAGCTGTACACGCGTACGGTAAACTAACGACAAGCAATGGAAAGTCAGCGTATGCTAATAAAAGCAAAATATACGTATAGATCGAGTATTAAAAGTTTCTGGTCAAAGTATAATTTTAATATTAACGATAATAACGTTAATAACATTATCGGTGTAGCAAATCGTTTGGAAGAAAGACATATCGCGTTGCGTCGTTTATGTTAGAATTTTTGTAACAAGAATTTCATAAATATATAAAACGTAGAACAGAATTATACTTTTCCCAAGAAGCTCTAGTAAGTACATCGAGAGTTACGGTTTCATTGAGTTCGATTATTCCACGAAGCGTATTTCTCTCACATGCTTCTCAGTCTGCAATCCTGCAAAAAACCTCCATATAAAAGCTAAACGCTAACAGAGGGTAATATTAAAAACGAAAATAAAAAGCTTGCGAAACTCGTTTTAATTTACCGAGCAAGCAATCACCTGCCTATTCAATGAGGTTTTCCACATCGTGATAACGAGACGCAAGATGTATCGTTTCGTTAGGAAATATCATATTTAACGTTTAATGGCATATACGTTGTCTGGTATTCTCCAAAGAAAAACGATGACCTGGTCAGATTGTCCTTCAGAAGAAGAAACACAGAATACAGAGTATCGTGGAAAGAACGATAGGAAGAGGTTGAGAGAGTTGTCCCAATGGTTATCGGCGTTGTCGTCGTGGTCTGGCTGGCCGGACGGTTCTCAAGGAAGTCTCGAGTGGATATATCACTCGGATATAAATGGACTCGAGTGGACACCGGGGAAAGCGTGCTATGCGTTTCTTTTTCCTGGTCGAGGCGTTTCTACACGCCACCTAACTATACGGAATTATCTTCTCTTTTTAAACGTGTGCATCCGCGTGTGTGATACGCGCGAAACATGCAATCCTGGCTGACGTATATGCGTGTATCTGTGTACAGACGAAAAACACACGACACATACAGCGATGTGGAAAGTGTGCGGCCGTGTGTGTCTCGTTACCCTTCTCCCTGTGCATACAGCAACCCCCCTATCAAGCCCATCGGTCACGGGTATTGAAATAAACAAACAAGCATCGGGAGCAATATCCCGCTCGGTCAATATTTACCTGACGGTTAGTCGACTCGAGTTGCCCGCCAGTGGCGTCGTCGGCCGCCACCTCCGCCTCAACCTTCGCTCCTGACTCCATCGTCGGTTTCTCTTCTAGCAGCCGACGTTTACGCGCCACCATCCTCTCGCCATCCTCGTCATCGTCATCGTCATCGTCATCATCGTCTCTATTCGTCCCTATTCGCGTCTATTCGTCTCTGTTCGCCTCTATTCATCTGTGTTCCTTCTCCGTCTCCTCTTCCTCCTTCTTCTTGCTCTTTGGTGTAGCCTTTATCTAGGAACGTCGTCGTCGTCGTCGTCGTCGTCGTCGTCGAGGTTCCTTGGTCGTAGCCCGGAGGGCTCGTCGAGCGGCCGTCGCAGAGAGAAGCAGAGGGGGCGAAAAGTAAACGGCAATGTAAACGCGGCGTTTACATTTACGTGTTTGCCAAGCAACTCAAATATTTCGTGCTGTGCCCAGCCGGAGTGTCCACGCTGTGCGAGACCGCGTCACTCTCTGTGGTGGTGTGCAAGCACGTAAACCGCACGTGTGTGCTTTGCGTCACTGGATTCAACTGTGTGTGCCCTGTGTGCTGCAATGTGTGAACACGCTTCCGTGTGTACGTATATCTCGGTGTATAGGTTTTCTGTACGTGTACGAACGTTCATGCGAACGACGTAAGGGCACCACGACGACGGTTTAGCTACACGCAATATTTATCGAGCTTGAGACCCTTCTTTCTTTATTTTCATTTCACCGTCTTCTTCCTTTCCTTCTTCCTCTTCTACTTTTCTTCTCTGTGTCTTTCTCTCCTCGTTCCTCTCTCCTCCTTCTTTACACGCCGATGTTACCAGACCCTTTCCGGTCTTACGGACCACCCCAGTACAAGCTTCCTGTCTTTGGAGTACGTGGTACGGAAGAAGAGGAAGTGGAAAGTGGTGTGGGGAATCGTTCGAGTCTGCTTGTATCGGTTCTTCGAGAAAAGGTTCCGTTTGCAATATTCAATTCGACGACCGCCAGTGGTACGCCTCAATACTAGACGATACTGTTTGCGGAAACGTCCGTTGTACCCTTCAGTCCGCTACTTTTATTCCGAGCGTAGTTGCAAGGTTTTTCGTTCCGCCAAGGAAATTTAATAAACGAACTACGCTGTTTGTTTATCGATTCCGTTGCAACTTCGGCTTTGAATCAAAGGTTCCGCGTGTTCTCGCTTATAAGCTGTCTTTATATTTTTTGTTACGTTATTTAAAGTGCAGCGTCGTTTGTATCGTTTAATACGAAACGTAAAATCTGCTACTTTCCGATTTACGTGTGTCAATATCGATTCTTTTGACGAATTGATAGGTTCTTCCGACTGTCAGAATTAATAGCGGGAAACATGAAGAAACTACATGTACACTATCGCTTGTAAGCGTCCGGACACTTTCATCAATTTCGAACAAATGTTTCGTGAATTTCGTCAAAGTGTAGAAGTAAAATTAATCGTTAATTTATCCTGGGATTAGCAGATGATAAACTTATGTTATCCATTAAAAGGATTTACCGATAGTAATAATTGAATACAATTTAATACGATTAAATATGGGTATTCAAAAAATTACGATTAAATATGCTATAAATATGCACATTTTAAGTACCACCGTTTGGATTGATAACGGTACTTCTTCCAAAGATTTAAAGGATTCTTCTTTATCCGATTTACAATGTAAAAATTATTGTGAAAATATAACGTAAATATGAAATACACATAAATGAAAAGCTTGCAAGCAAAAAAGAAAACATGTTCAGAAGATTGCCAGTCACGAGCATAAATTCTTCCATTACATACATATTAGCTTTCAAAAATTAATTCCCCCTGTCACTATATATAACATATCTGCAATAATAATTAAGCATAAAATCGTTGCAGCACCTTTTATCCGTAATATCGTAATTAAATTACATCGTATGAAAAATAATCAAGTGCGCGTATATGCTTATTTTCCAATATTTATGAAATGATGAAATTCAGTGAAATTCCCGATTATTTTGTTTGCCAAATTTCTACGTTCAGCGGAGCGGCAAAAATCGTTTTCCCCCTTTCGCCTGTTCCAAACGATCGGTCGTTATTAGCGAGAACCGTTATCAGTTTTCTCTTTCGCGGACGTATTAACACCGGGACACCGGTAGAATTCGGGATCAGCCTCATTACGATGCAAGAAGAGAGAGAGAGAGAGAGAAGAAGAACGAGAAGGCAAAAGAGAGAGGAAAGGGGTGCGCCGCTATAAAACGAAAACGACTTCGCCGTCGGACAAACTCGGCATTATAACGCGGCCGCGTACACCATGAAAATCGAGCTCTAATCTCGATAAGACCGCCCTCTGCTCGCTGCTGCCGGCCACGATTGAAATTCACCTCGCGTCCAACGGCATGGAGTCATCGGAAACCAAAGAGAAGGGGTTACTGGAGAATCCTAATTTGTTCGTAACTATCCGGCCAGTGGCGGTGAGACCAACCCCTCTGACGAATGAACGCTTCCGACAACGAGAGAAACAGAGAGGAAGTATAGTGACTGAAAATAATCCTGCTAGCTGTACGGTACAGCGGGTGCAAAAGCCGTGAGAGGAGTTGGTTCGTCGACACGGTGATGTCGTATTCGGAGCGAAAGAAGGGACAAGGATAGAAAGAGAGAGAGAGAGAGAGAAAGTGTACACGGTACCGAAAGCCGTAATTCCTTCATGGAAAATTCAAGGTTTTTCATTAGCGTCCCTCGTTTCTCTGTACGGCACTCGGAGGGGGTAGGGTGAAGCTTGCTCGCCACTCGAGCCTCGGCTTCACACCCCTTATACTCTTGGCCAGGGTTTGTCTGCGGCGGGAAAGAGGAAGCAACGTAGGAGGAAGAGAAGAAAGTTTGGGCCGTACGGCGGAAAACTCGACGTGGCGCATATTTCATATATTATTTTGCGCGACGTTGGAGCTTGGGGAAAAGGAGCTAAGGGCGGGGGGAGGGACGAGCGAAAGCGGATGGTTTGCCAACAGGACTGAACGTCACTGCTGCAGGCTGTTTGCGCGTTCCTCTTTCACGCTACAACCCCGTCCCTTCTCCTCCTTCTCGTGTCGGTGGCCCTCCATCGCCGTGGAACAAAGAACGCTGCACCCCTAGCCTTCGCGGACTGCCTCCGGCGTTAATATTTTAAGCACACTTTTCTACCACCATCGGAGTAGACTCACGGCTGCCTTTTCCCTTCTTTCTTCTTTCCCTTCTGCCGCGACGCTTTTCTCGTCTGTTCGAATTCCCGCTCTGTCTATCCTTTTCAGAAAGGGGAAGCGGTTCTTTCATTCTCCCCACCTGAGCCCCGGCATTTTTTCCGCCGAGTCAGACGGAAAGAGTGAGCGAGAGAAAGAGAGAGAGGAAAAGAGAAAAGAAGAGGAGACGGAGAACTGGAGAGAAGGCGAGCAGAAAAAGAGGGACTGAATTTTGCAAGGCAAATTAAGTGTGCGGTTTCACGACAGTGGCTTTCACACCGTCCCAAGACTCACCGGGGATCTGAAAGGGATGTTTTAAGAGGACACCCTTGCGAACCTTGGTCCTATCTCGAGGGAGAGCCAACCTACCCTTCGCGATTACGTAGCGAAGAGTGTAATGTGTCTCGAGATATTTCTCCCTTCTTAATTTTCCCGAGGGGGGACGTTGCCGTGTCTTTGTCTTCCGACCGGTTTTTTGGGGGGGGGGCGCCAGAGGAGGGAGAGAATTCGATTTGACTATCGAAACGCGATAAAAGGAACGTGGTAGCGGGAAACCGGTAAACAAGGGTTCCGATTGGGCGTTTACAGATCAAAGGCGTTTCCGGGAGAATACTCGAAAAATTCAATAAGTTAAACGATACGAAGATTTGTTCCGTATAAATTTTAAACGATTATCTACAACGATTTATCTTATCAGATATTGTCCGTCGATATATCACCCTGAGCTAAGATTAGTGTATTTCATAAGAAAAAGGTAGAAGAGCCACGAAAACGGTTGGCATACTTGTAGTCGTATTTCCAGCGCAGTTTCGTCCCGGAGTTTTCAAAGCTAATCTAACTTTTTAACCTGACCTATGGTTAAATCGAGCGTCGACCGCTCGACGGAACGAAACCGCAGCTCCTTTGTCCGCGAACGGTATTAATGGCGCGACAAAAATGTTCCCACCGATCGATAGAACCCAGTGCCGGTCTCCATCAAATATTTCGTACCACGGTGGAAAGTTTTCCCGAACATGGACTCCGCTTGAAGACCGTATGCAGCTATGCGTCTGTGCCGCGGCCATGTCTATGAATAAATCGCGACCATTGTTAAGAAGTCATGGAGAACCGAGTCACTTTTCATTCAAACTTTTATGACTTTTCCACACGGCAGCGCACGCCCTCGCCTTCCGTATCGTCCCCCTTATTTGTCTAGCGTGTTTCACCGCCGTCTCCAACGCCGTGTCTTCCATGGATCATGTTCCAGCCCCCATTTCGGCTTTCTATCGAACAACTCTATCCCTCTGTCGCCTTATACGAGAAATCTTCCAGCGTTATCGAACGATCGCGACGACTATGCTCGAGTTACGCGGCATTCTAACGTGTTAGAAAAGTAACGGCAGCGCGAGTCGTGCGTTAAGGGTGTTCTACGGTGACGACAAAGCGGCGTGGAAAAGTGGTATCGCGTTCTACGCGGCCGTTGTTGCTCGTTAACGGTTTACAGCCGCAAGCAAATTGCTAATTTTCGCGGTAACAGTAGCCGGACTAGAAACGAGACGAGATAAAAAAAAAAAGGAAAAAGCACGGCTGTGTTGTAACGGCGACGATACCGGCAGCGATATCGCGTGTCCGCGACGAACGTCTTCGGTATCCTGGCTACGTTGAACAATCAGGTGAAGCAAGTCGCTTGACCTTATCATCGGTGGGCCAGTACCGTTCGAGCTAAGCTTTGCAGCTTACGGAACTTTCCCCCTGCTCTCCGTCTTCGTTATCGTACCATAGGAATGCTGACTAATCCGGCGTTGTACGTATTATGGGGTGAATATCATTGTAGTCTGCGATAATTTCGTTACTCCGAGGACTAACCGTAGAGATAGAGAGAGAGAGAGAGAGAGGAAATTGGACAAGGGGTTGCAACTGGCTCTGATTTATTCCGTACGAAAATGTTGCTGGAATATTTGCTGGTTTGCTTAAAGAGAAATTGTTATTCGCTTGTCGAGCTTGTTCAACTGCCTAGATTTCGTCTTATCCGCGTTCGTTAAATATCATGTTAGTTTCCCTGCTGTGTTAAATATTTCCCTCTAACCTCTAAACTTTCGTGCTTTCGTTTTATATTTTTATTTCCACCGCGACCTAATTGTTTGAAGCGACTAGGACAGGTAAAACTTTTATCAGCTTGATATACGGTATTCGTGGCGACAAAGGCAGCGAAGAAAGTGGAAAAGGTCATGTGACAAATTCCAAGTAATTTATCGTGTAACATAGTACACAATAAATTTCTGAAAAATTCAATTAGTCCTCGAATAATCTAACAAAATGGTATACTATCACTTAGACGATCGTTTCTCAGATATTTTATTCAAATAACCCTCAAGTCTATAATCTACCACTTAACGAAGGATTTTGCCCCAACTTAAATCCGCAAATAACTTTCAACTTACCTATGAATATATAACGAAGTAAAGGTGAAACAACTGAAGGGCCATGTGCCCCTTTCAGTTTTCTTCTTGGCTTACAGGTATACGTACACGCGTTCGTATTATCCCTAATGGTCTTGGAGGGTTGTTGAACCTGCAACCCTGCCAGCGGGGGTTCGCCTTCGAGCTGTAGGCCTGTCTATCGCTGGTCGCCGGAAGGTATAACGTGGCCAGCCGTTTAAAAGTTTTCCGACGTGGCTCATTAAACTATCAGAAGTTCTGTCTGAAAGCGCAGCTGCGCCGCGCTATAATTGCAGACACGGGTCGGCCGCGTTCCGTGACATTCCGCCCGACCAAATCAGCCGACAGCGTTTGCGGGTTAAGTGATAAACTTCTCGGTCTGTTCTCCACCAACCATCGTCGATCCACTTTTTCAACACGCTGCTGCTGACTATGCTTTTTACCAGCCACTTTTATTTCGACCTTTGCACCCAGCTTGATTATTACTCGCGATGTAAATTTAAAACGCGTCGATTTACAATCTATTAATTCTAACTTCTCATAGCGAAATTAAAATAAGAATTTAGCATGAACAATAATAGAAAACAATTGTTTCTCTGTTAACATGATTTTTTTTATCTCTGATATCAGACAGAAGAGTTATATATATATATATATATATATCTGCTTCAAGCTTTTGTAGCGAATAAACATTTATATAATTGTGTCACGTATGACGATGTTTCAGATATAAAAGTGGCCTTACATTTGTGCATTTATGGGAAATCCAAGGGTGTAAAAATGCAAATAATATAGCAGACATGCAAAAATATATGAAATATTAAAAATGGAAATAAAGTGAAAATAAATTTCTGCGGGCGATTCGTTTCTTTAGATGTAGCGAAGCTTTTCATTGAAATACTGTTTAATTTGTATAATGACCAGAAAGAGTTCGCAACGTTTTCAGTATCCTCAGTATAATCTAAAATATTCTAAAATTAGAATATGTATTTTCGTAATATGAATAGAAATAGTTAGCCTTTTGGCATCGAATGACGGTGCTGGCACGTTATTGTACATACATTTGGCATGAGAACGCAGTATTAAATGCCAGAGACGACATTCGATGCCAAGAGATTAATTGCTCTGCCGCTTATGACTTTTCTTTATATCTGAGCAAACGATATCTGAAAATAATACGATTTCCTCGTTCGACTGGAAACTGTTCGTTTGATCCTTCTTTTATTTCAATGTATTGGAAAATGATTTCCGTAAATTTACATATACAATTAACTGACAGATTTTTTGTGAAACAGTTACATCGCGTGAACTAGGTATGCAAACGTTTCTACAAGAATATCTTATTCGTGTCGCGCGAGTAAACAGGAATATGATCGCATAAATGCATAATGATATAGAAAAAAACACGTTCAGCTCGGAACCTGCAACTCAGAATCGTGTTAAACAAGTTCTTCAAGAGAATAGCTGTGCCAGAGTACTTTACAAAGGAGCAATGTTGAAATATCAAACAATTCTTGGAAGCGTTCACAGTTATAAGGGACTGTATTTCTCTAGAATCGTGATTCATTCGAGGAAATTGCCTCGGGGATGCACTTCGATTCGAAAAAATGTCACTTCTTATGTCTAACAGGCAATTTATTCCATCTACCTCGAGACAATTTTCGAGATGTAACTACCAGTGAAAATTGCAGTAAAAAAATACGAATCATTGTATATGGGGAAACTGCAATAATGTGCATTCGTATTTTAATCTGTGATAACTTATTGACGGATATAACAAAAATGATATCGAGTATTGACACGATATTGGAAATATTGACACTGACCAGCCTTAGATACCGCTATCTTTTCTCATTTACGCTATTATCCGACTCTTCGAAAGGCGAACACTATGATTACATCGCAGTGACGTATACTATGAGAGCGGAAATCGACTGGATCCGAAGAAATCGAAACACCAGTTATCGCAAACTTCGCGATATTTTTACTTCAGCTGTTTGAAGTATGATACAGTACATTATTTGAAGTATGATATAGGCTAGTAATAATCTTCATGTATGTACACATCTCAACAATTCGAAAATTCAAACATGTAAATTCAAACACGACAAATATATAAACAAATAGAGAGAATCCTCCTAAGGCTGTCACTTGATTTAATTCCTAATTATTACGTGAAATCAAAATTTCCTATTTATATCCTTGTCATCCAGTTTCATTTATCGAATAAGGGAGCAACCATCTTGCCACATTTATATAACGTTTTGTATATCAACTAAACAAATTTGCGTAAACCCACATGCAAACACGAACTTAGTATCTCTATCTAGAGATTTCGACAGTGAAAATTTATATTTCGAACGTAGTAAAATATCGCGCGACTCGATATTAGTATATGTAGCATTTTGTTACTTTTATTTCCTTTATTGTATATCTGCGACATAATATTAGGTTGTCCGAAAAGTGTCTTTCTTTTACAAACGTGTCTTTCTTTCGCAAACGTGTCTTTTAACAACAGTGCACCTTCACGCAAACGTGAAACCAAGTCTGTGAGATGTGGCGGTGTTTATGTCAACAGAACAAAATGGATCAACAAAATAATAAAATAAATCTAAAAAATAATAGTAATTCGACAAAATAATATAAAACGAAAAACGTTGTGCGTCTATTATTTCTTCATAAAACGAAAGAAACTTTTCGGACAAGCTAATAATTACGCTTTCTCACGGATTCAGCTACCACACATTTCTTTAACCGTGTAATAAGCGGCTACTTACTTTGTTGTAGCCTTTCATCCATTTATTTCCTTACATCAACTCGTCGCTCTTCAAATGTGCCTTACTTCGCAGTTTAACCACATCCTTAGCTGACGTATAGCGTTTAAAGTTGCACTTCCGCCAATTAAAAAGCGCCCGCGGCCATTCGTCGCGCTTCCTTCGGCCGCATCCACTTCCTGCGTTCCGTATTCACGAAATTCATGATATATATCCGTAGCAACCGGCCGATACCTTTCGAAGTCGGTAACCGTGCACACATTTCAGACGAGATCGCGTGCAATCGAGGCGTGACTCATTCTGTTGATTCGCGTTCGCAAACTGTGCAATGCGAACGCCTCGCGCGCGTTTCGCCGCGGAAACAATGGGAAACGTAAGAGCCAGAGGAAATTATTTCACGCTGTATTACGCGTGACACGCACCAATTCGCCGCTTATTCGCGCAATCGTTCGGCCACACGAGCCATCTCAATGGGATATGCACAGCTCGAGATTTCCGAGTGATAAGTAGACTGCGGATTTTTATGCGTTCATGGGAAATTTAAAAGTGTAAAAACGCACAGTATGCGGATAATACGCGCAAGTATGTAACGCATGTAAATTTCCGCTGAAATTAATATTTAATAGATAAAACAAATTTCTATCTTCTATTTCTTTAATTCTTTTTGTAAAAATATAAACGTGCATAGGTATTCACGGTCTAGTGATTAGTTTGCTTGCTTTGCATTTTCGGATAAATGCTACAGAATTCGCAAAGTTTTCGATACTAAAGTCGTGTTCAAGAGGAAACTAGCCCCATTCAGGGTTATTGTATCGGTATCGATTTTTTTTTTTATTTAATTTGTACTTTACAATTTGTCCAGCTGGATATTTGGTAAATTTTTCTAATTGCTAAATAACATATGGATGGCTACCCCCAGCGGGATACCATCTTCGAGTTTGACTATTTTATTTCTTTAGTGAGGTGACTGGAGTGTTTTCTTTTTAGTTTTCTTTCTATGAGAGTTTTGCTCGCTTCAGCAGCCAGCTGGTTCGAATGTGTTGCTGTTCTTTCCTTGTATTTTTCTGCGTACTTGCCGATTTCTTCTTTGACCGTTGGTATTTTCAAGTCTTTGCGTATATCCTCGATATCAGTATCAATGCGTTTAATGTTAACGACTCATCAGAAACCTTTTCCTCTTGGATACCGCTTACAACCGGAAACTTCAAACAGTGTTGAACACAGCGATGTTATCTACGGCATTGCTAATAAGTAGATGGGATCAACTGCGAAATCTTGAATGAGCTGGTTGTACGTGCGTTGATGCTTTAGGTTGATGATAAAATTTCGCCAGAAGGGTGATTTGTGTGCATGGCACCTTGTTTTCGACAAATTAATCGAGAAATTATGTTCTTGGAACAGCAATTTTCCACCTGAAAAATTGTAAAAATATATAATAAATAAATATATAAATATTAAAATATAATGAATATAATAAAATATATAAATAAATAAATAGCAGCATAATAAATAAAAATAATCAAAGATTCACCAAAATAAATCATAAAAATGTAATATTGAAAAAAGCATACTATTAATATTAAAAGAATCTATAAAGAAAGATATATTAATCTCTCAAAAACGAAGCGCCACGCACCGAAATCCTTTTGAGGCTGTTTTACAGCACGTACAACCAACTCGTTCGCGAGATTCCGCGCTTCCTGCCATCTCTTTGCAAGTGCTAATTATTTTAGACAATATCTTAGGTGTGTGACCTGTCAAACGAGATCCTACGACTTGATGATCTCCACCAATCGAGTTCAACGATCGCTGATTCATGTTAGGCGGAGTCCACTGCTGCCCCTCGTCATGTTGAACGAAGTTTGACAACCACGCTCTTATGTCCTACATACATTGAACATCGAGCGGTTGATGTGGCGCGAAGCCTGGTAGTTTGGATTCGTATGAGGCGTGATCCTACGATTTCAGGGTGGTCCACAGAGAGCTGGAGAACGTCACGTGGCGTCTAAAAGACAAACAAAGTTGTTCCCATGTACGATTACATTCACAATGAGATCAACTGTTCGCGATCAGATGAAAGAACGAATTGTTTCACGGATTGATACATCTACATGATAAAGAGATTGTCATCGATCGACTGGAGAAACGTTTGCCGTTCCCGCGTGTACCGTTGGCGTTTCAATTCTCGCGGGTATTTTTGCGGCTTCTGGCCGGATCGAGTCGCGTTAATCGATGTCGTTACATAAAAAACAATGACGACGATCGGGTCCGGCGTTTTCGCACTGTCGCTGAAAATCGTTTCGTTTGTGTAGTACGATCGAACGACGCGTGCGTAACAACGCTTAAAATCGTTGTATCCGAAAACAATTTTCGAATAAACGAGCCGCGCCTCCACGGCCGGGCTACGTTGGTAATTATAACTATCTTGGTCCTGGTCGTCCCCGCGCTCGTTGCAGTTGCCGGTGGTTGGCGATAGCCCGACATAATTGCGCAGCAATTACCGGCCATAGCAATTGCAAAGTTTCACCGGTGCTCATTGCTTCGACGAATCGGGGAGGGTGGATACTCGAATGTATCTACCCAGGCGATAGGGAAAAAGTAATCAGGGGGCGTTAATTGTTTTAACGTTCTACCCGTTTTATCGATCGTCCACGTCGTTTTTTCGTCACTCGCGTTTCGGTGTCGATGTCGTTCCCTTAGGCTCGATGCAGATAAGCGACTCTATTCGCGAGCTTCGGTAGTAGAATAAAATTATACAGTGCGATACATTTTGAAAGAAATGTCACTAATAAGACGCTTTCGGTAATTCTTTATTGTTAAGAGTTCTATTAATTTGTCATCGTTCTGAATAATTGTGCGAGAGAAAGGCGTAATAGAAAATAATTGAAAATAATAATTGTTTTCGATTGTAAATTTATCGTTCAGTTTATTATTATGTTTCACCATCGAATACCGAAAAAGAAGAGACGAAATTGCACTGAATGTCTCTAATTAAATGGAAATTATCGTAATGTTTCTCAGTCTAATTAATGAATCTGCGCGTATAACGAGAAGTACCTGATACGATAAACGAATATAACAAATCCGCTTATCGTTTTTTAGGTCGCTGCCACTTAAGCCCTGTACAGAAAGATCGGTAGCGACTCGTTTTCATTCCTTTGACGCGTTGTACAACCCACACACACACACACCTAAGACGTAAGGTGCGTCTTTATGCGAACTTCTGTTGTCCTTTCCCCACACAGTGCTATACGACTGAAATATTACCGTTGCTTCCTTTGAAAGGAACTTCGCTCTCGACTCCACAGACTTTCCGTGGACAATAGAGAAGGTGATTACCAGGAGAAACGACACTGTGATTTGACGAAGCTACTTCTACTTTAAACATACTACGTATAATGAAACGTACTTTTAACGAGACGTAAAATTTCAATTATTGTAAAATTGATACAAGTTTCATTTCGAACCCGATGTAGAACCAAGAAAATTAACCAGAAGCAGTACGACATCAAGAAAAATACTTAGAAAGGAGAGATAGAAAACGAGGAAGAATACACTGACGATTGAAGATCGCGATACTTCCACATAATTTCTCTTTAAACTTTTAGCACACCGACTGCCACGGTGGTCATTGGTGACCCACGTTTTAAAACATTTTTTAGAATTGATACAAGTTTAATTTTGAATCCAATGTAGAACCAAGAAAATTAACCAGAAGCAGTACGGGATCAAGAAAATTATTTAGAAAGGAGAGATAGAAAACGAGGAAGAATACACTGACGATTGAAGATCGCGATACTTCCACATAATTTCGCTTTAAACTTTTAGCACACTGACTGCCACGGTAGTCATTGGTGACCCACGTTTTAATACATTTTTCAGTACGATTAAAACAAAATAAATGCGACAGGCTAAAGCATTTTCAACAATACGAACGATTTGAATAGATAACATTGTCAGAGGAAAGTGCGCAAATACGATACGATTTTTCCAAAAGTACAATGTTATGGTACAGTATATTTCAATCAGCTGCGAAAAAATATATGAAATTCAACGTGTTAACGAAACAAACTACAAAATTCCTAAAACAACCTACACACGATCCATGTGCTACTTAGTTAGATAATTTAAAATCCGTAGATAGTCACCGCTTTTTACCAACTATAATGCGATGTCACGCTGCTGGACGTTTTTAATCTTGCTGGTGGTACCGGTCGCAACAATTCGGTATCGTTGTTTGCTTTCTCGCAAACAAACGGTTCCAACGTTTCTGTTAATAAACACGCCCGTTCACCGAGACAAACAACGGCCGGCCTGAAACGGCAAGGAAGCAATTTGGTTCGAATTTTTTCCGCGTTGCACGGTCGCTGTTCGCAGCACGGCGCGGCGTTCTGATTCAGTGATTCGAATTGCCGACGATTAGCCCGTAGCTGGCCTTTTTTTCAGGAATCCAGCGTACACAGGGCTTTTGTACGAGCCGTTCAGAAACTGCGCTTCATTTGCACGCGTGTAGCTGCGCTGAAGCGCGCTCGCTGGTTCGGCGAGACGCGGGCGAACACGCATGCAGCGTTCGCCGACGTTCACGTCAACGGATGTCTGCCGTATTGAAGTCATTTCCATTGGGATGGACGTTATCTAACGCACCTCGTGACCGATAGACGAGAAAGATAAATGCGCACGGCGAATGCAATTTTTTGTACTCTCTTTTTTTTCAATTTCATGTGACGCTCGCGAGTCGCTGATAAAAAAAAACTTGACGAAAAAACGATCGCGATTTTTGTCTTCCGATTCGCACCGAGGAACTGTATGCAGATTAATTTTTCTCTTCATTTCGTTAACTTTTTTCATCTTCATTAGTCCGTAAAAACGTTCTTACATAAAGATCTGAATAATTGCACACGAGATTGACGCATGTGGTCTTGTCCTTGACCTCTTTTCGTAAAAAATATAACGACTCCGTAGTTTCTAAAAAACGATTCATATATATGTGAATATTATGCATGAACGATAGAAAGATATGTAGTATGTAAAAACTTCTTTTTTCTTCTAGTTGAGCATTCATCAACTTATCCTATTGAGAATAAATTTTTGTATTTATATTCAATTTTTGACTGACAGATTTATGGTTTTATTTATATTCCGTTCTGTAAGCATTTGTATTCGCCAGTCGTGCAGCTACGAATGACACTCTTTAACAATGAAAAAGAATTGTTGCAGAGGACGCAGTACGAGGCGTTTTGGCAAGTTGAATTTTTCTTTTTTCTTTTTTATTTTTTTTAGTGCGTTTTATAGCAGACAGAACTCTGAGGAAATCTGCGCGTATAGTTACGTTTCCATGTATGGTATATACGTACACAGTACATAGGTAGGTATATATATGTATGTATCGTGTACATTGATCGGTTCCACTTATGACGGTTATCATTAAATATTTCTGTTATCAATGCGATACAACGTGAATAAGAAAGCCAATAAAGCCAAGAATAAATGGCCAATTAAAAATACTGGTACTAAAAAATACTAGTTTATACTTACTATAGATTACGCGTGATCGTGTACGTTACACAATTACAAGCAAATTAAGAAGAAAGAATGTAAAGCACGTATTCGTTATGATAAAAACGCAAGCTACGCATTAATTCTTGTAAGTTGTAAGTAAATAAATTCTGTACGAGTGTTTTCTATTAAAAACATTTTACAACCAGCAACTAAAAGTTACGTCGGTTGTGTAAGTTACCGGTTATCCTGATTCTTCGTTGTATTGGTATTTAAAGATTTATGGTGATCTTGACCTCGTCGACTACGAATTCGTAGTAAACTTATTATTATATTATACTTCGTTTTCTGCTATTATTATTATTAATATCTGTTGTATTATGATTACAGTGACGAATAAAGAAACTTGGGCGACTAAATTCAAGATTACTCCTAAGAATATTTATTCCATCTTTTTCTAATAATTAATTTTCGTATTTAATTTTAAATATAAAGAAACTAATGGTGTTAAAAACTCGAGGAAACATATTATTTTCATTAACGTAGATCTAATTCTATTCTCTTTGACGTAATTTCTCTACTATTGATCTTACTAGATCTAGATTTTCCTCGACAGACTTTTAAAGCACGCGACTGAATTTTTCGTTAGATTTGTCAACAAAAGAGCAAGCCGTCATTACACGACCAGCGTATGTTTCTACAAATACAACAGAAGAGTTAATAATAACATTAATCACGCGTCTCTATTATTCTGAAACTACAACACGTTAATAACTATGTTTTACTTTTCCGTCGCGATACACTTTTTCCCTGAAAGTTACCTTGAATAAAAGTTAGACGTGTACGAAGGCCTATCATCCACGATTCTATGTTCGTTCGTGCCTCGGTGAATTACACAGAGAAAAATAGAAGGGGAATAGTCTGAAAACGAGTGTCTGGACGCTTTTTCCCCGTCAGAACCGCGACCTGTCTTAACACGTGCGCCTTGCAACATTTAACCGATAATATAACGAAATTACCCGACTTTTATCTTAGGTCATGCGGTGGGTTAAATATTCACAAGCTTATGTACCTACGTTCGCTTAAATTTTTCATACGAATGATCCGATATGGCATCCATCGTCGTCGTACGACTCTATCGAGCGTCACAGATGCGCATCTACCACGCGTTGGAGTTCTGCTCGCCACGCTCTTCCCCGTCCAACTTTTAATTATGCACATAATAAAGGTACATTATTTAATCGTACTCGTGTAGCGTAACGGTGGCGCATAAACGATGATTGTCGCGTTTGTATAATTCCGCGGGGGTCAGAAAAAGTTGCCGCCGCGATGCGACGCGACGCGGTGAGTCGCGTTAAAGCGGTTACCGTTCAATTCGTCTTCATTAAAATTACACCCTGCCCTCTGCCCACCTACCAATCTCGTGGCGTTCTCATAGTCTCGTGCATAACGGACGATGCGTTTCGACAATATTTCGACAAAGCGGAAAGGAGATGCATAAAAGTTGTACACGCGTCGATGCACCCTCAATTAACTCCAATAATCGCCGCTCCATTCTATTTACTGTTCGACGTCCGCTGAATTTTCGTTAATTACAATTTCACGATCGTTTTCCATTAATCACCAGGCCCGGAGGCACGCACAGATTTGCACGCGTATTTCTACCAAAACCTATCCACTACCCCTAAACCACCCTTCCGACATCACCCATTCCCCTGGTGGAGTCGGCTGTCGCTGTCGAGCACCGTGTCTCTCCATCGGCTAACCACAGTTTTGACAGGCCGGAACTTTTTGTCCACCGCTTTCGTATTTGCTTTGAAACCCCTTTTTTCGAGTGGGATGAGGCTGCGCGGCGGTCGCGCGCGCGGTTCCCTCATCTCCATTCCCGGACAACTTTGTCCCCTCTCGCGAGCGTTCCACCCCTTTTGCACCGACTCTATCCATCTGTTCCGCGGCAGCCCGTTTCGTAAAACCACCCCGCCATTCACCACAGTTCTGTGTCGCTCCTTTGATCTTCTGACGAAGGGGTTTTCGAGAGAGAGGAAGGAAGGTGTGCGTGTCGCTCTTTCTATCCAAAGCTTATTCCCGTAGCTTTCGCCCTGTCGCGTCGCTGGAAGCCGTGTATCCCGCGTCGCGTGTGTACCACATTCGTGCACCATGCTCACGCGCACGCGTACCTCTCGTTCTCCACACCACCGCTGTATGCGACTGTGTACCTTGCGGAGAGCGTCGGAGCTGACACTTTCGTGACACTTTACGCCCCGAAGAGCTCCCGAGAGCGCTCGTCGGGACTTTCGGGATTAATGTAATGGCACCCTCGGTCTTCGCCATACTCTGCTTCGTTCCTCTCTGCAGCTCCATACCCCTCCGCTGCTATACTTCGTCACCCCTTTCGCTCTATCTCTCGTTCCTCATTCCCGACCGTTCTGGCGACACAGTCATCGGCCTCGTTCTCGCTGTTACAGCGACGTTGTCGAGTGAGAGGACTCGCGAAAGTAAGAGAAATAGATAGATAGATAGATAGAAAGAGAGAGAGAGAGACGAAAGGGAGGAAACGGAGAGCTCAACGGGCCACGATGAATTTGTGACACGTCCCTGGGGAGGAAGGTTCGCGGAATGAATGTGGGAAGCGCGTGGTTAGTCCCGATGAAAAAGCCTGGAGTCGCGTAGTTAAGGGTAAGATGGTTGGCAAGAGGCAAGACAACTTGGAAATTCGAGGATTCGAGTCGACGCGACGAAGTGTCTGCGATTGAACGACCTTTTTTTGGTTTGTTTTTTGCGAGTGGTCGATTTCGGTACGTTGTTTCTAGAGGATTTATTGGCCGCCGGGTTGTTATCCGTTTGCTGGTTTTTGTTAACTATTCAGCGTGCGTGTCGTTTGGTCGTTAAGCGAGGCCGCGCTTTCACTGTATTTAACCGGTGCAGCTCGCACTGCGTTAACGTTATCTGTAATTGAAAGTAATTATGGTGAAAAATGGTCGCGAGCGTCGAGCGTGGTTATCGTGTGACGACAATGGTGAAATTGATGAGGAAAAACCGGAGGATCGACGTATCGGAAAAACGCATGACGTTTCAATGTGAGTAAGTAGGTTAATTCGGTTCGTTCGCGTGAATGATAACGGTCTTTTTTTAGAATAGCTTGATTACAATTAACGACGCCATTATTTTGCTATTTGTGTCCAGGTTTTCAACGTTTCTGTTTCATTTTCTATTTTTTCTTTTCTTTTGTTTTTCTTTCTTTTTGGATACTTAAACGCGAATAAGTTCGATTGCCGGAAATTACTGTTCATTGAAATGGACGACGCTATAACCTGACAAATATATATTTTATAGTAATAAATAAATTGCAGCAGAGAGAATAGCAAATGGATAATTGATATTATCAAATGTCATTTAGGATAAATATTTTGATATTTAAATTTTGTTTGAATTACCACTTTACGCTTTAATTATAATAATAATTATACATAATTTTATATAATATAATATGTTATACTAATATGTTATACATAATTTTGATTAATACACGATTGTTTCTGTCTCGATTATTATTATTGTTATTGTTACTCATTTATTGTAGCAAGGTTTAGAGGCTACTGAAATCTCTGTTACAAACGTGCACATTTGATGTAATTACAATAAAGTTGGTAAAATACATAATATAATATAGTATAATGTACTTCAGATTTGACCTAAGTTCCAGTACTTTAATTGCCAGCCTTATCCATTTCCTGAGCTTTCTTCGACCCATGTTCGTTAGTCTCATCCATCCCTTGATGAATTTTATCAATTCCCTTATGTATTTCTCGTTGATTGTTTTTACTATAGTTGGCCACGTTTTATTCTTTGATTCATCTCACCTGATTTCTTCATTTATGGGGCACTTGCGTAGTACATACGAGGTTCCTGTTTTCTATTTCTCCTGTATTACACATTTGACAGGAAAGGTTTTCCTCTATTATGTGCCTATACTAATTTTCCTACCAATTTTAGCTGTGCCATTGTCCGTTTGATTGATAAAGCAACGTCCTTCTTCAAATAGCCAGTTTTCTCTAATATTTCTACGGTTTTAATATTTCTATATGTTTCGTTATAGGTGGATCTTAATTTTTATTTATGTCTCCCAGAGTAGTTTTCCAGTAATTTGTTCTAATATTTCCAACTCAGTTTCTTCCTATTCTATTCTTTGCGATATATTGTTGATTTCGTGACCGTAGTGTAAATGTGCTTTTCACTTATGAGATCCGATTACTTTACTTCTTCCCCTTTTACTATTTTCCAACATCTTCTTGGAAAACTATTCTCTCTCATCTGCCACAGCATTGCTCGTCTTATTATTTCTACTTTTAGATTAATTCTTTCTGTTTCCGATCTACTCATATTCCCTGATGCTCCATCTCGATAAAAGTCATAATTAATTTCACCAAAACCACATATTACATAATTTAAGTGATCTTAACTAATCTTAAGCGATTAAGGACAAGAAATCGACGACTCTGATAATTCTAATATCAACTGAATAATTCTAAAGTATTCTTCTTCTATATATCACACACCTCAAACAAATAAAGACAGTCGCGCACATCCGCAAACGTCCCCAAATTCCTTATGCTCGTTACCATCACATTTTCTCCGCAAGATCAATCACATTCCATTACTCAACTTATTCGAATTCATACTGCAATACTAAACCACATCGATCAAGATCCGGTACATTGCTTTTATCAAGCATCCTTTCGCAATCCAACCTCGTCCAACCTCATCTCGCTCATTTCACTGGCGCGCAAAAATCAACGAAAAAAGACAGACACACGATGAACGGTATTACACAAGTGTAACGATGTAACCGATACACATTGGTTTCGGGGTTTGACGTGGTCCGTGACAATTTTAAAATCGTATCGACGTTTCGTGGGCGTGCGGAGAGCGCGCTCGCCATTCGGCGGCCAGCGTAATGAACGCGCGGCCGAAATCAACAGCTATGCCATTCAGATAAAAATGTCAATATTCGGGCGCGGCTAATTTGCTTTACGCCGACGCCATGCCGGCCGTGTTGATTGTACAAAGTAATTTGGTTGGTTTAACCGAATACGTAAATCAACAGTTTTTTCCCCCCTTTCGCTTCGGGTCCATTGGCGTTCATTCTCTCTCCGCCCTTTGAGCGGACAAACGGTCGACGGACCGCGGCGGTATCAGATTGCGCCATTACGATTCACCGCCGGCTCGACGGGCTAATTAATTGTCGACGATCAATACCGCTTTAATATTAAGAGCGGCGCGATTTGTACCGGGCCGTGCACGCGTTTCATCTCCCTGGCCCGGAACTCCGCGTCCAAGATTAATCTCCGAGCGATCGAGCATCTCCGCGCGCACGCCGAGCGTATACGCGCCGAGGGTCTTCGCGTTTTATTTAAGCGACGCGTATCGACGATCACTGCGATGCGATTTAAGGATAACGATCATTTCTTAACCTGAGATTTGAACCGATGTTTTTTAATCCACCAGCAGGGAGAAAAAGGTAAGTTATGGCGTGTGATTGATTGAATGCAAGTATTGAATACAGGGGGATGAGAAAATTGGGAGGAACATATTGCTGTTTTGCAGATATTGATCTCTTTTTGGATTTAGTTACGAGTGTTCGTATGCTGAAAGGGTGTATGAGAATTATAATTGCGTGTTTTGCCCACTTAGGAATTACTTTTGTATTGGTAATATTTGTAGAAGTCCGTGTTTGCGGTTGTAATAGTTGTTGAAAAATGAGTGACTATCGATGTAAATAGTTGAAGTGGAGTAACGTAGGTACAGGGTATTTTAAAAGGCTGAATAACGATTTATCTCCGCAGCAATATTATTTGCACTACGAAAACGATCCTTTTTGCTCAGTCGATGAATCCGGCGATCCATTTTCGGCGTAATTTTCCGTGGTCTTCCGTTTTTTGGTTGATCGCAAACATACCTGCTTTTAAAAATGTGTGGCGGCTCCCGCCACGGGACTTTCCGTCGGCTTCGCGACACAAAGCGCTATGCCGTCAAAGCGCAACATCGGCGTGCCCAATGTACCATCGATATCCCTACGCTTCTTTTGCCGAATTCTCGCAAAAACACATACGCGGCAACCGCCGCGGTACATCTAATAAACGCGTGCTAGTGGGAATATCGATGGGCAACTAAGGGAAAATCTGTTTGTCCTCGAACGAAAGATTCATTCGGTCCCGAGCTGCCAAGTGCGAAAGGTTATGCGAAGCAAACACAATTAGAGAAACGGGTTATTGACTCTTGATTATTCAGTGTTAATCATTATTAGTTATTCATTGTTATTAGTTATTAATCGTTAATCGTTGTTAATCCTTATTTGTTGTTAATTATTAAGAGTATAATAAATGTTATTGTTGAAAATCAAGAGCATTTCTTGTGGGCACCTTCACTGACGTTCACCTCAAATGTATACCAAGCTTCCTTACAAGCTGTTTCTGACCTGTTCGCTATATTTCCTATTTCGCTGAAGGTTTTACTTTGTTTTCGCAGCCTTACGATTTGTTCCCTTTTGCTTTCAAGTAAATTCTTTGATTTACCCATAGTCCGTTCCTATCTAAATGAATTTTAAGCAATAAAAGGTACATTAAACAATGATCTTGACATTCCAGAATCGAAATGTTCAAATACTGTACTCATACTCGTCTTAAACTAATGTCCACTCTTTACAAGTGCTAAGCTGTAACTAACTGTTGTAACTCATGCATTGTTTGTACTTAATAACCGACGAAGGTCAAACACAGTTATGTCATTCCAAAGAGACAAACCGAATAGAAGAACGATATGCGTATAAGATGTTTGTAATTCGGTTTACAAATCATCGTCTTAAACTTTTGTCCGCTACTGTATGTGTCCCGCGTGTAAAATCAATCGTTATTATTATTATTTATTCTAGTCCCTGCCTTTCGGCTTTGGACGAACTTTCGATTTACATTGTATTGCACTCCTTAGCATATTCTTATCTCTAGTCGCTATAACTAATGACTATAAACTCTTGCCACTTATGACTACACCTTACGTCCTTTGGTCTCTTTCCTCCTTGCTGCGCCACCTTCCTGTCCTTCTACCCCGTCTTGTATTGCCTTTGCCCTTCTTTTCTCTATTATTGCTCTTAAGTCCCTTAGTCCTTCCCCAGTCTCATTCAATGTCTTTTCCATGTCCTTTGCTCCTCCTGTTATTTCACATTCCTCTATTACATGTCTCAGGTCCTCTTCTTCCCTTCCACATAGTCTGCACCTTTTTTCTCCCTCCTCTTTCCAATGTTCCTTCGCTTTGGTCTCGTTTCCACACCTGAACCTGGCTATCATTTTCCTGTCCTCCCACTTCATCCTCCCTTCCAGGTACTTCGGCGTCTCCTCTTTGGTTATGTTCCTGTAGTATCTGTTGTATCTGGATTCCCTTATCCTTTTCCTCCTCTCTTCTGTTCTCTCTCTTCCATCTTTCTTCTACAATTTGGTCTCCTGTCCACCTTTCTTGCTCTCCTCCTGCTTCCCTCTGTGTCCCACCGTTTCTCACCTCTTCTAGTTCCCTCTTTCTCTTTCTTGCTCTTTTCCCTTCCTGGCCATTTCCCCAGTTTCTCTCTCTTTCCTTTATGCACTCTTTTACCAGCTCCTTTTCCGATTCTAGAGTTCTTTCCTCATACCTCGCTGCTCTTTTCAGTGCTTTTAAAATCAATCGTTATTTATGTATATAGTAAGCGATCGTCTTTTTAAAAAACAAATCACCTATATTCCATAATCGCAAGAAAGTAATCGCAAATTCCAATGAAAATCGTAAAGTCCGAATTACTATAACGAATTCTCCCGAAGTATTCTGTCCATGATACTCCATTGAAACAAACATCATTTTTCTGTACTTTTCGATTTAATCAGTACAATTGCTGAACGGCTCGTCTATTTCTCTTTCTCACAACCCCCTTGTCCCGTTCCTCATTGTCCATCCATCATTTTTACCATTCAGTTTCCATCACGCTGCAACCCTGATTTCTAAAAAACATATACCACTTTTTTACATACACACGCACACATACCAGCCTCCTCCTATCCCACTTAAATCGACGCGATAAAAGCGTATCATTAGTAGCATAACCGCGGAAGGAGACGTGCTTCGACCAAATGTGCCTGCACACCCTCCACGTCGCGTGGAACGTCGAATCAATTTACGCTTCGTTCGACCCCGATCGTAGCCGCGGTACGTACTTGTCGAAGGGTGCAAAATATTTAGTCCCGATTGTAAGTGCCGACTCTTACCCGGAGGCAGCCCTAACAACCCTTGTTTACGTTTATGGCTTTCGGTTTGACGATCGCGTGTGCACGCATATCGCTCTCGTGCATACGCCTGCACACCTTCATACAAACTCTGTCCGTGTGCTCGTGCGTATCCGACACTTACAAAAAAATCCAGTCACACGCATATGGTATCCTAGAATAGGGTGGTGGATTCAGAGGGGTTTCGTCACTGTAGGTGTAGATACCAATCTCTGTAGCAGGGGTTGAAATCGGCTACGGTAACCTAACCCCATAAACTCTCGACGAAGCCTCCCTCTTGGAACTTAATTCGTCGAGAGTTGACGCTTCGCATTCGAAGGGATGGGAAAAAGACAAAGACAGACGAGGAAAGAATATCCGTCGAACGAGGAGGGACGACGCGTATAAAATAAAGTTGAACAAGGATAGTGACTCGTAGGGACGAAGGGATAAGCAAGAAGAATGGAATAAAAGAAGACAGAGAGAAGAGTAGGAGGGTAAAAGGGACGAGAGTGGAGAACGAAAAGAGAAAGCGACAGGATATTTAGGATGAAAAGGGAAGAAAGATAGGGTAGGATCGCGTTTATGGGGTGAGCTCCGCGCGATAGCCATCGCCATTTATTGCCAATTTGCTAAATGAAACGTGCCGCGCGTACATCGTACGATTATTAGTGCCCCCTATCGGGATATCGTGGTCTTTCGGCTCGAAACGGGGCTCTCTTCTCCCCTTTCCCCTTCGTTTGCTGATGTTGTCGAGTGGATCCGGTCAGTGTGGGAAGTGCGAGACGAGGCGGCACACGGCGTAATGGAATTAAAACGATCGCGAGCCAGAGCACCACTATCACTGTCGCCACCGATGCTACCCATCGTCGCCATCGTTGGAAAGTGGGGGCTTGCGCGTGCAGAATTCGGCAAGTTTCCGCGCGCCGCTATTTCATTTCAATTACAATAAACAGTTACGAGAATCATTGCGCGCAATCTGCAAATAATTTCAAGCGGTTCGAGCGCTCATAATGATTTCGCTCGTTTCATCGTGTTACAACTGGCAGACCTCGTTACGAAATAATTTACCGCTGCCGGGGCATGGGAACTTCATGAATTTGTATTTTCGACGTCGCCGCGCTTGGCCGGTTGTCGCTGCTTTTTTCCCTTCCGTCGCCGCGGCGCATTCTCCGCCGTTTCCGAACACTTGTACGATGCCTCGAACGAAGCAATTTCCAGCCAGTGCTGTTTATTTATTTGTTGTTGCCGTTCCAATTGTTGTTATTGTGCGTCGTGTTTTTCTGTTTTTTCTTTTTTCTTTTTTTTGTTTCCGCCTGCTTGTTTTATTTTAAATAAAACGCGCGCGGCGTTTCCGCGCCGCTTGTAATTAAACGGAGAATTCTGCGAAGTGCATTGTTTGCTCGCTCTTAAAGCCACGATTGAAAAATAAATTGATTCGAAAGGTAACAGATTTAAAATGTGAATTATTAAAAAATAAAAAAGGGAAGAGGAAAATATCGAGCACCGGTGATGGAAGAACGGCAGGAGGCGGAGGGCGCCGCTAGCGAAACTGCCCATTTTATCCACGAATTGTTCGTACCCTGTGTAAAATACCACCACGGGAATGTATTATCGCGGAGAGTTCAATTTGATGTTTCTTTCAAAGCCGCAATCGCGTTTCCATACGTCTACCGGTATTTTCGTGTCGCTTCACTTCAGAAGTTCCTTACTCGTTCCGCTCGAACTCCTTTTGAATCCACCGATTGAATTTCCTTCCGGGGTATTTCTTTCACGTACCGCGCGCATGCACTTTTAAAACTTCCTCGGGATATCCAATCGCTGGATATTCCCAAAAATGATCTCCGCGGAGTTCGTAAACTTACTATACGTGTGCGAAAATGTTTCCCTATTACCCGGCGTTATTTTCTAAATTCGCGACCTGTACTCGAGATTCGTGTCTACGCTGTACTTCTTCCAGAACGAAGATCGCATCGTACTCATATCGGTATCGGTTAAATCGAGCTTTCAGTTTGTTTCCTGTGTTTTCATATTTAATATCGATTTAAAAGCAACATTGTATACTTTTTAAAAGCAACATATATATTTTGGCGAGATTTATTTTTTAATATCGAAGTACGTTTTATTTGTTCCGTGTTCAATGCAGTTGTGTAATTTTTCGGAATTCAATTTTATTACACAATGAGTTTTAATCAATGAAATGTATGTTAGGAATAACCGATGGAAGTAGTTTTCACGCTATGTGTGCTAGTAAATACCGCTTCATTTTCTCAGATTTAATATTAACAAATTTTTTCCGTGTAAATTCACGATTTAATTTACGCGTTTGTAAAAACAGAAGATATTTAAACATTTCCATGGAAAGGTAATATTGTTAAATACTATTCCAAGTCATAGAGAGAAAAATATTATTCAAGTAATACATTAGCAATAAATTTTCTATTGTAACAGTACCAACTTCGATAATAAATCAAATAAAATACAATCAAATTTTCAACTTGAACGAAATTCTAAAGTTATATTAGAAAATTGTAACTACTACCTGTCAATTCAGTGAGGCGCAAATATACCTAATTTAAGATCCACTTAAATAAATTTCTATTCTTTGTTACGATAAATATTTTACGTATCATTTTTGCTAGATACTTCAATCACTTTATCAACTTATTCTTAATATGCTACAAGATGATCAAAAATAACGTATATGCGTCATTCGTACAAGTATGCATGCGTAATCAGCACAGTGAAGATATAACGGTGTTTCATATCGAACATAACTATCTAAATACCCATATGTGTAGCCATATGTATAGGTGTGCACGCGTGTGCTCCTGCACGCGACTATGCGAATATTAATGCCATTGGATATTCATAATATGGTTACCCGCGTATCGGCAAATATCCGAATTGGCGGATGTTCATGTCATCGCAGATATTCGTATTACCTAAATACGATTTATCGTGTGAGCCGCTATACATATACATCGGACAAGCCAACAAACGTTATCGAAGATATAAGTCCCTTAATGATCCGCGTAACTCTCGAGAATGGAAATTATCTGCTGCGATAAAAGATTGTGAAATTTTTTCCGCTTATCGCGTTTATTTTTAAATAACGCAATACGAATTGTTGTGCGATCTAATCGTACATCGAAGTGCATTAAAGTGGATTATTACTTGATAAATTTGGACTTTTGAAAATCCGCGCGCGATGACGTTCGTTCGATTATACGTTCCAATTTAAAAGCGGAAAATTACAAAAATATTTTCTTGTTATAACTGTGCTGCTATCGTCCGTTAGAATGTTATATGTATATAACGATGATTATCGCAACTACGTAACTCTTTGCACGATTTCTTCTTGTTTTCGCTATACGTTTCATTTATACCTCGATGATAGCTCTTCAATACTACTATCTGTTACCGATAAACGCGCAAAGACGGCTTCACAATTAAACGCAATTCACACGGCGATAAAAGTCGCCCACCGACGTCCTCGACCAGTCGATAAATTTCCAACAAACTCTAACACGGTTTTTTAAAAAAGTCCAAAACGAAGACCCCTATTCTTGCACCGTCTCCACAATATCCAGCCGCCGTCAACTTTCTGTTCATTCTTCGCACGCCAGGTGGAAAATAAACAGTTAAAAATCGAGGTAACCCGAAGCTGGTCGTTCCGTAACAACGTGTTCTCGTTAGGTGGATTCACGGCCGGTGGCAACAATGCTTCTCAATACAGCTCGCGCTCGCGACCGCGGGAGGGGCGGGTTCGCGCGAAGACGAAAGGACAACGGGCGCGCAAAGTGCACACACATAGGGCGAGAAAAGGAGAGAGCGCGGGAGTGCGACAGATGGAGAGAAAACGAAAGAAAAGAAAGAAAAGGACAGACAGGGTAAAAGGGAGGTTATCGTTGAAGGGGGCATGAAAGGAGCAAGGAAAGACAAGGGAAAAAAATGGAGGAGACTGTGGCGTGGTAGCGCGCGCGAAAGAAAGGGAAAGAGAGACGTGTGAACGAGCCTTAGGCGAGATGGTTGGGTTAGTCTCGAACAGACACGGGTACGGGGCATAATAAAAAGATTTATTCGGCTTTTATCCCGGAGTTATTCAGCTCTTTTCATCCGGCCGGTGAGCCCGCGTTTTTTCTTCCTCGCTACTACCGCGCCTCTCTTCTCTCTCCCCTTTTATAAGTCTCCACGGGCGGAGCAATTCGACAAAGGGTGCGGAGTGGGAGATGAGACGGAGATAAAGAAAAGAAGGAAAGGAGGGTACTGCGGAGCCAGAGGGCCCTGATTAAAATATACGAGCGAGCCTCGCGGATTTCTTCTTATATCCCCGGATCCTTATGTCTCTTCCCCATCGCCCACCATCCCCTTCCTCTCTTCTTTATACTACGCTGTCTCCTTTTTTCTCTCCCCTTTTCTCTTCTTCTTCTTCTTCTTCTTCCTTCCTTCCTTCTCTTCTCTCTATCTTTATATCCTCTTGCTTCCACTCGTCTGGCCTCGCAAAACCTTTCTTTCGCTTCTCCCCTCGAATGCCACCGTGCGCGTATTCGGGGAATTCGGAATGAGCTGCCATCGCGAGTTCACGCGCACGGAATTGGACCGAGCGTATATTTTACGCTCGGATCCCGGATCTCGGCGTGCTACGAATATTAGAATCGGCGAAGGCCTACGTGGTTTTATGTCGCTTCGATGGCCCGTGTTAAATCCGATTCAGTCGTAAACTTATAGCTCGTAACACGTGATCGGTTGCACGCGTTTAGCAACATACGTTCGCTACGCGGCCTTTCATCGCCATCAACCGCACGCGTTAACGAAGCGTCATTTTTATCTCCTCTTGTGTACAAGTATAAAGACCGCATGGGGAATAGAGAGAAGCACAAGTTACATTTTTCGGCTTTCATGGCGAAACAGTTTTAAAACTCAGTATATCTGCTTTTATTTGATTTTATATTAGCCACGTTACATTATTAGTTCGTTTCCGAATTAAATATCCGCTTTCATCGTTGGTTTCGTATGATATTAGGTTGTCCGAAAAGTGTCTTTCTTTCTTTTTCTTTTTTTACAACAACGTACCTTCATACAAACGCGAAACCAAGTCTGTGAAATATCGCGATGTTTATCTCAACAGAACGAAATGGATCGTACGTAATTCGACAAAATAATATAAAACGAAAACGTTGTGCGTCTATTATTTCCACACAAAACGAAGGAAACTTTTCGGACAACCTGATGCTTCGTGGATTTATCGGTTGTTCTTTCGAGGCAAGGAATATAAGCTTATCTTTCCACATAACAATCTTGCAGTTAAGGCATTTCTTTTGAACCGCCAAGTAGCATGAAAGGTGGAAAATCAACGAAAATGTACTATCGTGCTTTCTCGTACACTCTTGCAGATATTGAACGTGTTGGACATTGAATTTTCAGTGATTGACACGCGTACGATGAAATCCGAAAGTCGTATCGTCATGGATGTTTACTAGGATTTAGGTTCGGCTTTAGAATGGCACATGGCAGACAAGACTCGACGTCTCGAAGTTAGGATGCAGTTTCGCGAAACTGGTCGGCACGATACTCTTTCAAAGGGCGTTTCAACGTTGATGAGAAGCGCTGCGAGCGACCAGGATGAAAAGTTTCGCACTGAAAAAAAATCTGGTCGCGTTGCGACTACGGTACGCTTGATGTTATGGTCTCGAGGTTCTACTGAAGTTGGTTCTACTGAACTGTTCTTTCAAAGCATTGTGTTTGATCGTGCTTTGATTCCTGTTTCCCGACGAAATTTAATTGAAGCGGAAAAGACCAAAATTGGAGGGAAACTAATTTGTAAGTTTTTGCATTTTTCCAAGGATCGATGTTATAACCGTTTCGTGCATTTTTTTCACCCCCTTTTTTCTCGTATGCTAGTTTAAAGCCAGTTCGTAAACAATTTGTTCTCGAATAAAAGTTTAATAAAAAATGATGGAATTTTGTGATTAAAGTTTGACGAAAGTTTTGTTTTCGTACCTCCAACTTTCTATTTCAAATACGACAGTTTGTCTGTTGTATTATCTTTCCATTTTTACATTAGCGTACGTGCGTACCTTGGAATAGTTGTATCGTTTTTGGAAATTAGAAACGCGGAATTAAATATTTGTATGACATTAAAATTCAAATTACTTTTGATTAATTTTTTTTTACACGTTAATTTAAACGTCATAAAGGAAAAAGAGAAAATGAGTAGAAATTCATCGGTTAAAAAAATCGTATTAAATTATACATATTGCGTTGTAACCCAATGTTTACAATCTAAAGAATATCAGCTATCGAAGATTTTTATTGTGATTTCATACGACAGGAAACTTAGAAGATTTAATCAACGTCATTTGTCGCTACTCGAAGATAAAATGCGGAAAAAAGTGATCGGAATGACGGAAATTCTAAAGTATAAAGACGCTGGATATCAAAACAATCCGTATCTTTAACTTTGTCTACAAACGTGGAGAACTTTATACTAAGCGATTTATAAATCCGTATATTTATTTTAATATTTACAATGTGTACAAATCTACCTAGAAGCGCCACTTTCATCCGAAAATTACAAGGTTATTGCGATATTTTCATAAAAAAATAATAATTGAATCGCGCATACTCTTGTGTTCCTCGCTTTTTCATAAATCGTTATTTAAAAATGAAAATGTACGCGTAAGAAATAAAACAGAGAGAAAACGACAAATCCAATTAACATAGCAATAAAAAATTCATAGGAAGGAAATTTCACGAATCGTCTAATGAGCTCCATAATTCATCGCCAAAAAAGGAAAACAGGTTATACTGAAAAATTCTCTCGTCCAAATTGTCGATGCACGTTTAAGCGAAAGATAACCGCGTTACGGTTCTTCAGAATTCGCTTTTTTCCCGGTGGTCTCGCGGCCGAGCGAAAAAATTTTCAATTCTCCCCGCTTCGAATTAAACCGCGCGGATCGCTAATTCGCGCACGCTGCGTAAGCCCTCAAACTCTTCCCTTCTAAATTTAAATGAAACTGTCCGATTATTAAATCCCGGCTGCTGTTTCGCGCACGATAATGAAACAGAGTGAAAGCGACACGCGTACAAAAGGAGAATTCACCTTGGTGTGTGTTTCGAATGCTTTGACTATCGCAGATTTTCTAACTTTCCACGAAACTGCTTGCATCCCAAAGAAGAATGAAGAAAAAGGAGAAGGGTAACAATCGAATTTCCTGGGTCTCGGTAATAATTAGCCCACGGGAATAAAAGTAAAGTGTTATGTTATCACTTTATCATACTGTATTATTATTCTATTATCGTTGTTATTAATGTGATCAGGCTGCGGATTTTTATGTACTCGTAGGAAATTTAAACGTAAACGATACAAATAGCATACAAAAGTATTAGGTTGTCCGGAAAGTGTCTTTCTTTCGCAAATGTGTTTTTTACAACACACAAAGGTGAAACCAAGTCTGTGAAATGTTGCGATGTTTATCTCAACGGAACAAAATGGATCGTACGTAATTCGACAAAATAATATAAAACAGAAAACTATTATTTCCTCATAAAACGAAAGAAACTTTTCGGACAACCTAATATATAAAATATTCAAACCAGAGTATTTATTATAACATTTGACAAACGAAATAAATTTCTATCTAAATTCCTTTAGTTATGTTGATAATGATATAAAAATACGTAAAATACCGCATACTAGTTAACATTTATAGCGGTGTAACAAAAGAAAAAAGTAGTAAACGCGATCTATTCTCGCGTTCGGATTCACAGAGTACCAGCGGACAACTATACCGTCTCAAAACACCAGCAAATTTCCAGGAAGCGTTGCGCAGAGGGTGAGAAAGAGAAGAGGGTTGGAATGGAGGGAGAAAGATGTCGGGGACGCGCGATGGGTGCTCGCGCGACAGAAATAGCCTCGAAGCCGTTTCAACACTCAAAGGCTTGCATCGCGACAAATTCCACCTTGGTGCAACCTTTCATCCTCGCTGGCGGCGCCTCCCTTTCTCGAGCAGCCAGCCTTGTTTATCACCGGCGTCATATCGCGGAAGGGGATGGGTTCGTTGGCGAGACTCGAAAGAGAGAGACTCCACGGCGTCGCGGCCGTAACGCAATTACGGCCGCACTTAATTTGTTTGAAGTACACTGCGCCACCGGCGGAGGTGTTAATGGCAACGCGACCTCATCCACTTCTACGGACCTCCCTCTCGTTCTTCTTCCCTCCTGCAGCCGCGTCACCACGTCGACCACCCTTTTTCTCTTCGTTCCGCTTCTCCCCTTGTCGCTTGCCTCGCCACGGACCCACACAATATCATCAGGCTACGGGGTGGCTCGAGAATAATCGACGTGAATTTTTTGCCGAGGGAAAACGCGCTGGATTCGCGCAATAGTCCCTGGTAATTTGGTAATTACCGAGCTTAGATTCTTGCGGCACGGTTTTGGCGTCGTTTCACGGTGATTAAACCAGATTGAATAACGATACATCTGTACATGTCTCGGACTCTAACTCTTCGCAGCCTAAAACACTAACTTTTGCTTCTAATCTTTACGAAATCTTTGGAAGAGAGATTGTTTTTCGTCAATTGTGAATTATAGAAAGACATTGTTCATAGGATGATTTTGGAAGAGGCGATGCAACAAGATTGAGAATCAGGTTTAACGAAAAGAAATGATCATTAGAACTACCGATAGTTAGCAAGAAGCTAATTTTACCAAAACCAGTCAAAATGACTTTAAAAAATACATAATAATAGAATATTTTTATATTTATTGATTTATTACTTTCTTATAGAAGGAATTCCATATTATGTAGTGCATTTTTCGTATTATTAATGCATCTGGGACCATGATCCCTAAACGAGGGTTAACACATTTATAAAATTGTAGAACCAGTCATTTTGACTGGTGTGATATTTTTAGTGTTAGCATCTGGCGATCGATCCGGAATTTTCCTGATAATTGATATCATCATACTGGATGATACGCAGTAAAAATTTTAAAAACATATGGAAAGTTGTACAAAACGAGGAAACTGGTTAAATGGGGTTCGATAAACAGATTGCAGGATCCTCTTACACTTTGACAAGTACCAGTCATTTTGACTGGTATTGGTATAATAAGTAGCCTTGATACAAAATTATTTTGAGTTTAAATACATAGAAAAACAAAATAAAGTTCATTATATTATTCTCTTAGTTATCGTTGCGAAAGTCATTACATCATTGTGGAAAAAAATATAACATAAAGTAGGAATTTTAAAATAGAACTGTAAAACTGGTCGATTTGACTGGTGTGGATAGTTCTAGTGTTGAACGATACTCCATCGTGTGTTTTGCCAGCTTTTAAGGAAGCATGATAACTGTCCTAACACGTGTTTGCGGAGGTTTGTTGTTACAATTACTCGTCCATTCTTGTTTAAAAAATAAAATTATCCATCTTATTGTAATACTCGTACGATTTAAATCGATCGTTTCAAAATTATGAAATAGCACGAAGTAAAACGTAATAAAATTACGTTTAAAATTCCAATGATTTCTTTGAAACATTAGCTAAAAACGTCGACAAAAATGGAAAGTGCAAATTCTACGAACATAACTCTTCCTGCATCATTAACATACATGCATAATATGACAGGACAAAACGTCTGCCGGAAGCATGGCGGATGGATCACAGGGATGCGAGTAGACACAGTAGGATTAATTGACGGCGTTAATTTTGCAAGTGGTCGCTTCGATATTTACGGTTTTAATAAGGATCGTAATCCCGTCTGGTCGCGCGACGCGGATTATCGCGTAGGCGCTCATTGAAATTTAATATCGGCTGTACGGTCCACCGATGAAATCGATCGCGGTAACGCGATAGTGTGCCGCAAAATTGCAAAATCACGCGGACGTTTCTCCGCGTGCGCTAGAAAAAACTAATCTCGGTGACGCGTGGCCGATCGTGGTTGAAAAATTGATGCGATACATACCAGGACACGTTTATGTAACCGACAAATTGTTATCCTTTGATGGTGGAAAAAGGTCCTGTACTTTTTGTTTTATGCTTTGTTTTACCCTTTAATGAAGTATTTTCTATACTTTGATTTGGAGAACGTTGTTATTGCTGGATCTGGAACTTCTTACTACAGTTCAAATATCATCTACAGACGTCCTGACGTACATTTGGCAATCTTCTTCGAGAAATTATTGATATAACTTGTTTTACAGTACACGATGTGTATCGCGGAATTGTCGCTAAGAGTAGAACAAATTGCTGCAGTAATTTCAGCGTTTTTATCGAACCAAAGCACGAAAAGAATTGCGTAACTCTGTCGTGTACGTATTTTCTATTTTCTTCTTTTAAGAACGATAAACGAATACTTAAAAAATTAAGTGTTAACGCTATAGACACCAAAAATATCTGAACTCAAAATTACGAAAACCAGATCTGCATAATATAAAACTAGAGGCATAGAGCTCTTTTGGCAAAAATTCCTAGTAAGAAGCTTCTCTTCTAAATGTAACGGTCAATGTAACGAATTACCAGGAAAGCGACAAACTCGATTCAGCAACAAATATTCAGCGAATCGTTGGAAAATGGAAATGGACGACGATGATCGGCGGACTAATAATCGAAGAATTTCTGGAAAATATCTATTTACCGTGTACGCCACATTGCTTAAATTTACGTGATCGTAATTACGGGCAAATATATAGAGCGCGTGGGCGGGTAATTGCGACCGCTATATCGCTAAAATTGTTAGATAATTGCATTATCACTTACGTAATTCCATCGGGGGTAAAACCGTCAAAGACTTCCGTGGTAATAACTGTTTGTAACAGTGTTTTGCATTTCAATGGGAACAATTTAATTAACAACACGAAGCTGTACGCAATTACGTTATTTACAGTGATAACACTATTACATCGACGACCACGTTACATATTTATAGCGACATCGCAGGGGATGGCGCGTAGTCGACGCGGCAAGTAATCGATCCATCCCTCGAATGCAGCGATTCGGAAACTGGCCACGATGAAATTTCGCGGTGAAATGATCGCGTGTCCCGTTCGTTCTCCATCTTATACGAATACGACGGATCGTGGCTGTCGAAACTTGTTACGGTCAGTCCTGTTGTCGTTTACGGATCGTTGCCTCTATCGATCTTAATGGAAATATTATTGCGAAGATAGCGTAAGTGAATACGGTAATACAATGTAATTTTAATGTAAAAATTTAACATTTTACCGTTTGGTGAGAATAATAATCTTTTATGTGGTCGTAAAAAATGTTATATATTCGGTTGTTTTAGGACATGTTTCCAACATTCTCTTAAAGTAAGCTTGAATAATATGATGCTATCTATAATTGTAACTCGCAACGCTCATTTTCAAGTTGGTTTAATAGAATGATATAATTTTGATGGAAGTCTGGCTCGTAATAGTATAAAAGTGACGGACTATATGCAAAATTTAATTTACTCGTTTGTTATAACGATTATGTGCTCTAGAAAAAAGCAACATTCGATACTTTTCAAACATTTTGGGCGTGAGATATCTGTTTCTAGGATTATCCTAGTTATGTGCTTAGAGTCTAACAATTCCTAGCTTCCGCGTATCAAGGTATATCCATTCAGCTTAGTTGCGATAAAAATTGTCTTCAGCACGTAGCGGTAATCCGAATCTTTCCATCTGAAATTCGAAATCTAGAGCACGATCACAGGTTTGATCTTCGTTCAACAACTCACACGGTCGCGTATCATCTCGCGTAGTCTCTCGAAATTGCTTAGTCGGTTGCGCGGTTCGTAGGGCGCGTCAGTGTCATTCAGCTCGCTCGAGAACACAGCGATACACGGTGTATCGAGGGGGTTACGAGCAGCGTACCGACTCGTTGGTTGGATTACGAGTGGCTCGAGTCACTCGAGCCAACGCTCTGTTGTTGCGTTACGCGTGCACAGAGTCGAAGAGTCAAAGAGCGAGCGAGAGGGTGGGTAAAGGGTATGAGAAAGAGGGAGTTAGAATCGCGACGGATATACGAGCGTGTAGAGTTGTAGAGCAGAGGGGTGGGCTTCGCGAGTGGTAACGCGTTCGAACGTGTAGATACACACGGTCGCATGCGCTCGCACAGGCTCGCGGCGAGAGTCTGTATCGCGGTAACGCGGAGCGGTTGCTCGAAAGCCACATCGTCGGGCAAACACACGAGCGCCAGGCACTGGCTGTTGGTTGTCGTTCACGCGGCTCTATGTAGTGGAATAGGTGAGGAAGATATGAGGAAAGGTGGGGTCAAAGAGAGCCAGAGGGGCCGCCCGAGCGAGTCTGTTAATTGGACTAATTACAGTAATTACTGAAAGTTTCAGCAGGCTACGAGCGAGCAAGACAGGGAATACGACGGCGTAATACGGCGGCGTAATACGGCACCCCCGGCACGACCGCACCGCCGTCGTCGTCGATGGTCTCGCAGTTTGCCTGCATCGTCGCCACCAACACCCCCGAACCAGACACCAACACCTCCACACGCTTCTCACGACGCCCATCGAGCCCCGCCGTGACACGGAGCCGGGTATTAACGATCTCGCATGCGCTCGCGTTCTCGCTCGTTCGCGTTCGCGGCCCGTCGAGCGCCCTCGTAAACCTGGATATACGCTTGTTTTCGTATTTAAACCTCCTTCGAAGCCCCCTCGTTTCTATATCGCGACTATACACCGATTTCAACCCCATAGAAATACCGACACCCGTAACCCATTGCTCAGCGGGATCACCGCAACGCCAGGGTTAGCTTCGATCGAATTAGCGATTATCGTTTGATATCCAGGGGACGATACACCCTTTTGCGAAAGGGTCGATGTATAGAGGAATAGCGTCGGTGACCTCTAGGATCGGAACAGGGAAATCGAACCCACGCTACGCTACCAATCCTGACTGGGTTCGTCTCTTTAATCGATTTATCGTATACATTGAGAGGGATGGTCGGGTGACTTGTTTTAGGAGGGGGATAAGTGATTCTAGAGGTGGATATTTATTGGAGTGCGTCTGTTTGTCTTTATTGCCTGTCTTTGTACGCCTGGCCCTCTCACTCTGTAATAGCATCGAATTTAGAACGAATGATTCATAAAGTAACTGTCTCTTTATCTTCCAGATTTTCTGCGTTTTTGGTATTAGTGTTGAAGCTTATCTCGGAATAGAATAGAGAGGAACGCGTGGATGAATGTATTTTATCTTTTTATATGGAAGTAGTTTACGATCAATTCTCATTGAGAATTATAAGTAAATTATTCTGGCGTGGTACTATAACGTGAATAATAAGTGATTATCGTATGTTTGTTTTGTCGTGTCAAGTAATTAAGTAATTAGGGAGGTTTTGGTGGTTGTTAATTCTTATGTTATATCTGTTATTGAATTTGGATATTTCTTCTTCAACTGCAGGTATCTTAAAGTCACGATGTATAGATGAATGTATAATAGAAATATATTTGTTTTTTTTCTTTTTTTTTTTTTATTTAATACTTTGCATTCACAATTTGTCCAATTTGGACATTTGGTAGAATATTTTAGCTGTTTGATTATCGCGTGAGTGGCTACCCCCAGCGGGGTACCATCTTCGTGTTTGTTAGGTTATATCCTTTGTGAATTTAAGTAAGTATAAGTATAAGTATAGTGTATGCCAGTCCAGATCCGTATGCTGGCGCCGTTAGTTTACAATAGAGGTCCGAAACCTCAGGCCTGGGTATAGCCTTGGGCAAATAACTATGAGTATTTATATAATTACGAAAAACTGACCTGTCTTTAGCCCACTGCACCATCTATGCATGGCATGTTCCTAGAAAAGGCTATAAGGCTGACAGGCCCTTCAAATTGATTTACAGCTAAACAATACTCAATGGCTTGGAGGACTAAGAAAAGTAAACACTAGAGAAGATGTAGAATTTTCCTAGAAGTGAAAATCACTTCAACAATTAGATACAAGAAACGTAGTAAAATAGAAAGCATGTATACTTTCAATTTTTTATAAAATGAAAATATTAATAATTACACTGTTAAAGGTTAATGCCTCTGTTACGACCGTTCGCGAAGAGACGCGATCGCGAGGGAAGCGCGTCAGCGAGAGGCGTAAATTCTCGCTACGATTCGGATAATCGACGCCGTGAATTAGTTGTTCCCCTGTTTCGGTTAAGATAACAGAGGTTAAATGAGGTTAACACTGAATTAACAGGGTTAACAAAAAATGATATATTTGACTATATATAAAACAGTATGATGAAGCGCCACAAATTATTTTAAGGATGATGCAGTTAGTTTGATATAATTATTCGACTTTACAATATTTCTTTGTATGTGGTAGATTAGACGACTTCGTTCGTTGGAGACATTTAGTGCGTTCCGTTTGGATCCTCAATCGATACTGATTGCCCTTCGATGGCCCCTTTGTGTGCTATGGGAGGCGATCCCCAGCATGCTCGGATCACGCCATGATCAGGCGTGTCACCTTATGAGTGTATTTAAAATAACGGAACGAATCGACGTTTCTAGAACTCGCTCTGTTTGATTGTATATTTAGATTACATTGTATATTTGTCGGGCTGATTGAGACGGTTCGCTCGCGATACTGTGATGCCACGAGCGACGGTTAGGAATAACGGCCTGTGGAAAGCCTCGTGGCGTAACAGCCTCTTTACTATCTGGACTTCTGACCTGTTATCAAGAAAAATCACCAGTATTCTACGTCCGATACAACTAAGATTCTGACATATTCGATTATTTTAAATACGCCTACGACACGTCACAATATCACGATCTCGCTCGACAAAATCAATTCCAAAAACTGTCGGATGCAACGACAGCCAATTAAGCGTAGTTTCGATAAAACGCTACCAATCAACAATCAACCACGAAAAAAGGTATAGTAGTGATACGCCATTAGCTTTCTAGCGTCTTGGTCGCGTGATCGATGCATGGGATGATATCGTAATTTTTTTTATTATTTAATTTGTACTTTACAATTTGTCCAGCTGGATATTTGGTAAATTTTTCTAACTTAATTGCTAAATAACATGTGGATGGCTACCCCCAGCGGGATACCATCTTCGAGTTTGGCTATTTTATTTCCTTAGCGAAGTCAGTGGGATGTTTTCTTTTTAGTCTTCTTTCTATGAGAGTGGGATGATATCGTAATGGCGATATTTCTGCGGTGATCGGTGAAAACCGGAAATGGACCGCGCGAATTGAGCACGCTGGTGAAGCGGTGCTCGGGGTGCCGCGATGGAAAGGAATTAATCATAATGGGGTGGGGGGATTATTTTGACGGTAATTAACGAGTAGACGAGCACTCGGTTTAATCGATAAGCGGGAAATGTTTGGGAGTTGGTATCGGTGATATAACGTGGACATCGAAACGGTCACTCCTCTCTGCCTGCGACGCGTGTTTCGTTTCTCTGTTCGTTTAATTACTTTCCGCGGGGAACGCCGACGAACACTGTGTCTACGATAATTCAGCGCTTATCACGCGGCTGAATCGAACGCGAAACGGTTCGTCGACGTCGTATTGTACGTCGGAGTCGCGGACGTAACCCGGATTCAGCGGAACGGAAGTGCACGCGGTAAAACGCTTACGGTGGACGACATTTTTTATACAACCGTTCCGTGGACGATGAATCGCGGCTGTATTTACGCGGTGGTAAAATTACTGCGACAGAATTGCAAGCGGCGCGAAAAGGCGGCACGCAAACGCGAGAACGATAGAAAATAACGTCTATACCCGGTGCGTTAATAAAATGTATACTGCAACGTTGAAATAGCGCGGTTAGCTTTTAGATAATCTGTGCCGCGATTTTCTATTAGATACGGAAACGCGCGTGTCTCTGGAGATATGTTTATAGCTGTACATATTCCTGACTGCGATCCATTTGTACCTCCGTGATATACAATGGCGATATAAAATTAAATAAAGTCGTTTGATCTAACGAATATGTACGCTGTAATCTTTGAAAATATTTGGAACGTTATATCCAACGAAATATATATCGATAGAGATGTACGAAACAAGGTTTGTGTCTTACAGAGACGAATTTCGTCCTCTCAGAAAAGATCAATGAATTTGGGTCTACGTGCAAATTAGTGTAGCGGCATATGCGTCTCAGGACGTTTCGATTCGAAGACACCTCACGTAGTTGTTTTGCCACAGAGGATTAACACTGTACAACGTACATAATGTAATAAACAAACTCTGGACAAAGCAATTTCGCTGCTACGTGCAACCTACAACCGGCGACAAGTTCAAACCTTTCGATACCCCCTCGACCAGTATAAATAGACGACCATGTCCTCCAGACACAGTCAGTCAGTCAGTCGCGCGAATCAATAGCAGTATCGAGTCAGTCAGTCAGTCAGTCGAGCGAGTAAGTATAAGGAATCTGTCTAACGAATCAGCATAACAATTAGTATCAGTCCTGCAGTATCGCGCAATCTTATAACGAGTATCATCAAGCGAGCAACGCTTGCGATTAACTTTGTATTCTACATTTCATAATATCTGTAAATATAGTTAATTGAATGAACTCGTCTCATTACTTTAACCAACAACGCGTCTCACTGTCCACTACGTACGCATATCAATAATGCAAAATTCGATATTACGATGTAGCAAGATGTTCGTAGAATTTAAAAAGGACGAGGGTTAAGAAGAAGGAAAAGAAATAGAAAATTTTTCAGTAGACCAATTCATTGACAGGCCGAAAGTTCTATTCATCCATTGCTGTTGGGATATCCTGGAAAAAGCCCGGGGATGATCCCCAAGGGTTTCACGCCTCGTCATAAGAAATCTACTAAAATTACAAAAATCCAAGCAGCAGCCCCTATATTGTAACAGGCTCGTCTACAACACAATAACATTGATCTAAATCAAACCGGTAGTCTGGCGTGGCATCCCCGGCGTACAAAAACGGCCGGATACAAAGGGCGAAGCAGAGGGAAAAGCAGACGTACAAACAAACCCTATCTATCGGAGCGAAGCGTCGAAAAATACGCGTGGAGGAGCCGGTTCCTCTCCACAGCCTGGCCGTCTATCCTCGCGGAATTTCGATAAGCGCGATTCGATATCCTGTCGTTTGTAGAGCGCGATGCCGAACAATCCTATCCCTGCTGTGCTGGTAATACACGGGAGGCCACGCTTGTTATTTTTCCGGAGGATCTGTCAAGAGGGCGGAAACAGGAGCGAGCAAGAGCGAGCGAGCGAGCGAGCAAGCTGGCTTGTGTGGAGAGAAAAATAGGTGGAAAAAGCAGCGAGGGGTGGGTGAGAAGAAACGACCGGGAAAGATGTTGTCGGAGCACACGACGCCAGCTCGCAATCTCGTAATATTCCCGTAGGAGAGCGCGATCTCTGAAATCCCCGGAGATTTCAGCGAAATAAAGGTCGGCCCGGCAAAAGGGACGAGCGGAATGGTGATGAAGCCGAAGCGTAACACACAGAGGGATAGAGGAACGAGACCTGGCGTGTATACCACACGGAATGTTCGCGGCCACACGTATATACGTGGCCGCGTTGTTTGAAGCGTCCACACGATTATACGTACAAGGGTACACGTTCGAAGGAAGAAGAGCGCAAGAGGGATGAAGAGGCGGAGAGACGACACGACGTGTGTGCATGCGAGTGTGTGTGTGTGTGCCGGCGAAACTTGTCGGGGCGAGATCAGAAGGTACCGGAGTCGGGGGTGAGTGGCGACGAAGTGGTGTGAGATTAAAAAGAGAAAAGAGCAAGGGATAAAAAGAGGAGCGAGAGCGCGGTGCGATGAGAAAGCCGGGAGCGAGAAAAAGGTGGAAGAAGGAGAAAGAGAGAAAGGAGAGAACAGGGGAAAAAGGAAAGGTTGGTTTGGAGAGGAGCGAAAGAGCGAGCAAACGCGGCTGTTGGAGGGGATTGCGGAATGGCCGAGGTTGCCGGTGCCGTCGTGATAAAAAGTAAATGAGGAACAAAGGTCCCGCCTTTAGCGACCGGGGGGTGGAAAATATAGGGGCGAGAGAAGAAGAGGGAAATAACGGCGGATAGAAGGGCAGAGAGAGAGAGGGTAAAGGTACAGGGAAGAAGGAAACGGGAGTGGCTCCGACCGTCGGCAGACGTGCCGAGAATAATGCCGACGGAATTACACGGCTGGCAGGGAGTAGGTAGTGTGTTGGTGGCGGTAGCTGCGTTAGTGGATCGACGAGGATGGAGGGCAGGAAAATCGAGGAAAATTAATTGATAGAGCCTACACAGGTAATTAAGTTTTCAGAACGCCTCGCCCTTTATTCGTGCCCGCGCCGTTTCTACTTTCCAACCGAACCGCCCTCGACCCTCGTCGCGTCCCTCTTGCCACTTGTGATCCTCTTTTCTCGATCGTTTCTCACCCCTGTCGCTGCTTCCAGACGTTTCTACTTCAGTTTAGATACTACCATGCGCCACCCTTCGTCCACCCCCGATCTTTCTTCTTTTTTTCTTTTTACCGCCTCCTTTCTCGTCTTCGTCGCCTCGATAAATCATGGGCCGTTCATGAACGGTGCTCGATCGAACGACTCTCGGTTGATTTTTATTGCTTCCCGAGTCGCGATTTATTTCACTTCGTTACGCCGATATCGAAAGTTGTTTGCCGCCCTCCGACCGTGCCGACCTCCGAGGCAGATAGGTCGAATCCGGGCGAGAACGTAAAAATCTCGCACGTTCGACGCCCACGCGACTATTCTTCCCGATGGTAATCTGCGAACGAGATGGAGGAAAAGGGAGGAACGTTATTCCGACCGCGCGAACCATTCGGATGGATATATCTTATCTTCATCTTGGTCTTCTCCGTGCCGCCTTTCGGCATGCTCGGGGCTACGGTTATAGATCGTGACGGCCCTGTCGATAACACTTTCCGGCTGACTACTCGTCAATGATCTTCCATTTCCGCTTTGCGTGACGCGTGAGTTTGCGCGCCCTGATCTGGGTGCGTCCGCATAATCATTTGCGGCTGGCCGTGCGTTTATGCGTGCGTTTATAGGTCGTGTCAAAAGTCGAGGGTTACGTATCACGAACTAGGAACAGTGTACAGTGGCTCGCGAGAATATTTTTGTACACGTATCGTAGAAATCTTTTATGTATATGTATTACGTAAGAGATTTTCATATTTCATTAGGATTGTAATGAATAATGAGACACGATTATATTAACGATTATATTAAAACATGACGTTAAAAGATGGTCTTGAATATCCAGGATTATTCATTTAATACATAATCGAACGTTTAACGTCGAATGTCTGCTAAATACATACTTGCACAAAATATCTTGTAATTTCTGTGTATGCGTGTAGATTTCCAGATTTCTTTCAAAGTTTACCGACATAATTATGATAGTCAAGTCTTGTTATATTGCTGATGAAATTTCAAAATGTTTCGTATAATACGCGTAATATGTTCGTAAAAGGTGTTTACGAGTATTCGAATAATTTCGCCATCCACTGCACATAAAGTTGCTAGTGGATACAAAGATCTTCATCTAACAAGCGCCATGATTTCTTGTCACCGTCGATAATCAGCATACTCTTGCACAGATAATCATACATCATCGTCAGCCGTACAGTTATCCGTGTATCGAGGTGTCAGTCATGGTTCGTATATCGCGATAAGTGAATGTGGAACAAGATGATGGTAGAGCTTTACAAGTTCTAAAATTTACGGTAGAATTAGACAGGAGCGGTTTTATGCCAAATTTTAAGCTCCGTTTTATCGTTTACGTTATTATAGCACTAAAACTTTGATCGACATCGTAAATCCGATTTTGAAATTGTAAAACAACGGAACAATGGCGGGATTGCGTTAAAATATTGCTTTATAATTGGTAATTCGGTGTTTTTACATTCTTCTTTCTCAAATTATCATCGTGAAACGTTTGAATGGTCGTTTAAAAGGTATCTTTATTGTACGCTATATGATGACATAACGTTACGTTAATATATAATCAACTGTTTCTTTCGTGCGAAAATATTTCGTCAGGCGAAAACAACGAAACAAACCAAAGGAAGTACAAAATCACAAATAACATATTCGCTGTTAAAATGTGATAAAATCTATTTCCGATCTTCTTCATTGTTCTCCTAAATAATTTTATTATTTAAAACACTACTACACAAAGTATCGTCGCTAAAAATCCGACAATTATGTTCCATTTAAATAATATACGCGTCGATATCAACGAAAAATATTAGCAACGTTGCTCGAAAGAACGTCCGCAAATGATTCATTCCCGGCCGAAAGCCAGATCTTCCACGGAACAAAACTTGCAACGAAGCAAAAGCGAAAACGAAAAACCGAGTTCCATGGACGATCGTAATTTACATCACGTCTGAAACGCGTTGTAGATCACGCGGACGCAGCATCGTCCGCATACGTTGCACGGGTGCAAACGAGTTATACCAATTTGCCAATAATTGTTGCAGTTATGTTAATTCTCAATCAGTGGCGCCGCTCGGTTCGCATTCTCGCATGCGTGTCATGCAAATTCGCTGTATACAGCATCCATCGGAGAGCGAGAAAAACAAAACTATACAGGCGAGAGAACAGGAAAATGATAAAACGAGACGAAGCGATGTAACGAACGGAGACGTGATTAGGAACAAGAGACAAAGACAGTGAAACAAACCGACAAAGACACAACTATATGTATGTATATAGAGAGAATCGGACAATCGTGTATCGACGATTAAAGCAAACCCACCGGCGACGTTGATTATGGTCTGGCGGATTGATTTATCGCGTTTGCCGGAGCAGACCGCGTCCCGATCGCATCCCCTCGTTTCCGCTCCAAGATTTCAACCGGAGGAACATGGTCGATGCGACGACGATACCCGCGAAAAATCTTATAGGAAGCTTTATAGGCGTTTTACGGGCACGATTCAGTTCGCGCGAAAGGAGACGTACTACCGCGGCAAGCTGCCAATAGCAGAAGAATACTAACGGTCGGGATAATATCCGACGTCGTGGAAAATTCAGACGTCGAAGGAACTTAAGCGAAGAAATTTACGAGCCAGTAGTTGGCCGTCGTATTTCGAGTCGGTCGTCGTCCCTCGAGCACTCGAACGTCTCCTATGAAATTTTCGGATATCGCAGCGCCGCCTGCTTCGTTTGCTCGTGGTTACTCGTGTCTCTCCTATTCAAGATGAAATCTGGGATATTTCCAACTGACCGATGATATCGGAGGAAAATCGGATTGCTACGATTGCAAGATTTGAGAGAATAGTTCTTGGATATGTGTCGGGAATATCGACGCGTTTTGTAGCTGTTCGAAGTTTGTTTTCTGCTCGGTGGGAATTGCGAAGACCAGTGATAGAAAGATACACTGGTCGAAACACGTGCACAATGCTTCAATGTGAAATTTTCGTTTTTACATCTTTCTTTCTTTTTCCTTCTTTTTTTTTTTTTTTTTTGTAAAAATATGTTATTATATGGAAAACAATATATATTACTGGGAGAAGATACGAGCGTGTTTTTTCAGGAAGTATTTTAAATTTTAGCGCTTTGAACTTTAGCTCGGTGGACTAATTATTTTATTTTGTACGATCGAGAGAGAAACAGTTTTTATACATATATTTAAAATAGATTGCTAAATTAAATTCATGAATAAGCGGAATAAAAAAGTAAATGAACTGGATTGGAGTAGGAAAGAGAAATTTCAGCCACGCGTGACAAAAGCTAAATTACCTGACAGATTCATAAAAATAGAAATTGTTTCTACCGTAATTATATATATATATATATCAAGCATTCTCTTTTTAAAAAAATCATGAACAGACATATCGTAAATAAATGTCTATATCCGTTTCATTAATGACAGTTTATATAGTAATTACTATCTATTTAGAATTAGAATTTAGCAATATCGATTAAACGGAATAGTTTGTGGTAAAATTGGCTTAATTTAAACCGCAATTATACCTAGACAATCCGATTCAGCAGTCTACGCACAGTGACAATTGCTATCAATCTTCTCGTTTATCCATTCGTACCTTTATGCAGTTGCACGTGGTTGTGTAGTTGCCTTTAAACATATTCAACTTTTCATTAGCATTGCCGCTAATCCCGAGCTTCGACAAACCATGCAGAAAACCTGTATAACTGCATGCAACGGTAACTACATCTGTTCAGTAGCCACAAGGGGAGCAAGTACAAATAACCTAACCCCTATTGAATCTACCCCTTCGTTTGTCCCACCTGATTGCGATCCGCAACGATGACAAATCATCCGCAAATATGATATTCGAAACTGCGAATTTCGTACGTTGAAACGAAAAGTGTTAAGAAAAAGATCGAAAAATAAGAAGATGGATCTGGAGATTTGTACGACTCTACCTGAATTTTCGCACGTTCGCGGGGAGACGCGATCAGGAAGAAGCGCGCCAACGAGAGTCGTAAATTCCCGTTACGATTGACTAATCGACACCACGAATCGTACGGTCCCTTATTTCTTGTGGGATAATAAGGATGATTAATTGAAATAACGCTGCGATTAACAGGTTACTATATATTTAATCGATCCAACAACTTCGGTGTTGTACGATAGTGAATGTTTAACTGTACAACGACGAGTTAGTACGACATAAGACTCTTTGCGTGTCGTTTCGTATGATGATATCGACAGACTCTATTCGCGGGAGATCGACCGAACACTTATTGACGACTTGAAGACTTGATCGAGAGTTGGTGATGACTTGACCGAGAATGACGTGGTGTTGACTGCTTGACCACTTGCTCGATAAGTGTAGAACTGCTCTTAAGGTGTCTCGGAGGAAAGCTTGGTGTGGGTGTGCCCTTTGACCGAAGGACGCGGATTCGTTGTTCACACTTTTCGTCCAGAAAGTGAGGGTAACGATCCGCGATGCCGATTGGTTATGACCCATTCTGATGAACAGGATATGCAGAAGTCTCCCACCAACGTAGAGCGGGGGTGGACTTTGCTCCTGACGAAAAAAACAGCCTTTTCCGATGGACATGTGTTAGCTTTTCCCATCTGGTGACTGTCCGCTTTCTCCGTGATTCTTAAGAGCGCCTAATAAACTCAAGGACTCTTCCAAGGCCCAGCCATAAACTGAAAATACTTCTAGAATTAGAAATTCTCCAGACATGCAATTTGACTGGCAAGCATGTGTGGAAACAATGAAGCTGAAAGTTAGCGTCTTATGGTGGGTCCGTGGATCCATTGAGAATCGGGAAGACTGTAGGTTGGCTGTTGGCTGCCAGGTAGCGAGGGATGGCGTGCAGATGTCCCACGCGACGTAACACTACCATTATTACAGATCTTAGGCAATCCACTTACGAATCGAGTTTACGCCAAGTATTGATAGATCGTTTTAACGCAATATTTCATTTTCAGTTTACTTTCGATGAATCTATAGCATCGAATTCTATTTTTCAACGTTATATGATTATAAACGGATGATACTATATCTTCCACTTAGGACAAGTTTATGAAATTTAATGGCATTAAGATATTTGTAACATTATGACAAACTATCGCTTGATCCTTAATGGATAAGAAAACAAAAATCCACAAAACGACCGAGCTTTTTCACAGGGGATCGATAAGACAATTCCCGGTTTCCAAGGGTCGCATCAATTCCCAAGATATCGTGACAGAACGACAAAAGAAGGGGTGGAAAAAGACGTCGAAACGAGAAGTCTCGTAATGCTCGTTGGTTTCGCGATTCCCCATCCCGCCGTGTTCTTCGCTGTGTGTCCTCCTAGCTGGCAATCCACGACTCTCCAGTCGGGCCTGGAATATCCAGGTTTACTCCCCCATAAAAGTTTCATAGCCCCGTTGGCATATTCCACGTCCACACGTCGTTAATTTTAGAGAGCGCGGGGCGACACGCTTTATTTTTATCGACTGACCTCAACACGATCGTTAAACCCCTCCCATAGAAAGCAAGCGGGACGAGTGCTCGGTCGTTTTTCCAACTTCTATCGGTTTCGTGACGAGGGAGGAACGAACGAGGAGCAAGAGACGACCATGACGGAAAACATGACAGGGCCAGTTCGTCGCGTCGAAACGCCACCGCCGGATCTGAAACTGTTTCCGCTTTGGCGAGCTCGTTAATGCGCGGATATTATCTAGCAAATTAAATTACTCGCGATCGGCCAGTCCCATTATTTAACGAGAACTTATTAAACGGAACCCGGGGCGTGCGCGCGCGCGCCTAGCAAGATACCACGAGATCGCGTTGTAGAGCGCGAACGGTAAATTAAACAGTTCCGCCGGCTTATTCGCGGGCCCTCTCGCCTCCAACGAAACAATCGCGCGACCCGTTCGGTCTATTTGCATAATTACGCGCGTCCGTAGGAACTCGGTTGAGTCCTGCGTCAAATTAATGGCCGTTGCACACCGTGCGGAAATTCATTTTCGAAGAAGCTCCGCGCCGTACGATAAACAGGACCTCGGATCACGATAATTACCGCCACCAGCAGCTACCTCTGTTACCTGCGGCCTGCGTTCCACCAGTTCCAGTAGTAGTACACGTATTTATTTGTCGCGCTGCATCGAGCAATTAAACGTTAAAATGATAACCGACCGAGCCAGTCGTCGCTTGTAATTACGACCATTTGCATAGGCTTGGAACTTATCGCCGTATCGCGGTGTCGTTAACGATCCTATCTTCTCTTCCACCTGTGAAATCCTCGGTTCCGCTCGTCGAGCGCGAAAAACATCGAACAAAGCGTCAGATAAAACGAACGAAAGAATATATCTTTATACACGGACATACACCAGAAGAAGAATAAAAATGACCGGAATGTCAATACACGTATATAATCGGGTACGAAAAAAAAAAAAAAAAAAAGAAAAGGAGAAACAGCAAACGATATACGTACGTAGGTGGGAATTTTTGTTTGTCGTTGGAAAGCTCATAACACGACAGCGGAAACCACGCTGTAACCGACGGACATGATCAAAGGACGGACGGCAATGACGACGAGGTCGACGACAACAACAACGAGCAGGACAACGAGGACGACGACGAGCAGGATGGATCGTCGACAGGGGATGATCGCGATTCACTCGGTTGACGTGGACGTCGATGGTGGGCGTGTCGGCCGTGGGATGGCAACGTGTCAATTTCGAGGAAACAGGTGCTCGACGCCTCTGTGACAGCATGTTCGAGTTGTGCGCGGGGTGATCCAGCTAACGGCAGCCCTCACGCGCGCGAGAGAGAACCGACGGCCTGCCACTGTATACCGTGTGCAACCAGCGTTTCCGTGTGTTCGTCGTGTACGCCACTGTTCCACGCCTGCCTGTGTACGTATGCCACGTACGTGTATGTACGTGTATGTTAGCCTGATACGTGCGTGTAAGCCCGTCAGGGCCGATGGAAGGGAGTAACACGAGATCGCGTGTTGAACATACACACATTTAACGCCGCGCTCAGCGGCGGGCTTGGACGGGGGTAATGTCGGCTTGCCGGATGTTGGCAAGGGTTGGTAATAGGCCACCGCCATCCCTACCCAGCTTCCACGCTTACGGGTTTCTCGTTGCTACGGCGAGCAGAGCAACCCCACTCCGCGCCCGCGTGATTGTATCAACAGCCTCATCAGGCTCATCCACCCCTCTCACCCCGTCGCACTCTACTAACCCCTACCTATAACCTACTACTCTGTCTCTGCGCAGCTAACGCGACTCTCGACCGCCACCTACTTCTCCGCCACCCTCGACCCTGGAATTTAACCTCCGTGAACACCGACAGTCAGCCAGCCAGCCAACCAGCCAACCAGCAAACCAACTACGTCGCACGACGATTATTAATTACTGTCAAGCTGGCCGCCTTCGTGGCAAGGATCCTTGCTAGACCCGACGACCCTCCACGTTGGATAATGAACTTCGGCCTGGTTTCCAAGATACCAACGAGAACAGGACGGAGTGCAAGGGCTCCGTTAAGACGCCGGTGCTTTTCGGACGTCACGGCGTATACAGTCGAAGCTTTTAAAATCTTTACGAGCTCTCGTTTCCTTCTCTTTTCTCGAGTATTTTGTTGGATCTGCTCGTGGATCGTTGTCCAGCCACTTTCGAGTTAATCACCGTGAAACGACTCTATTCAGGGCTTGATACGACGGGCATAATAATTTATCAATTCACGATCCCAGCTCGTGTAATAAAAATTCAACGACCACATAAGAAGCTAGATTTACATCGAGAGGAATTTAAACTACCCTTTAAACGTTTCATCTTTGTTGCCATCCCAAATTCCTCGAAACCTCAGCCACTGGCCATCTATTTTTCAAACTACTAAATAATCGACGTTCCCGAAAACCAGTGTTTACCCTTTCTTCTTCCTTCTATACGAGCGCGACGAGCTACATTTTACTACATTGTACGTTTCGTGCGACCGACGCCTAACAAGATCTGTGCACGGAACCTGCGGGCGCATCCGCGGCTCCGAGGAAAAAAGTTTCAACTACCTGGGCTCGTGCGAACGCGGATGATGATCCACGATAGGCAGTGGCTCGCGGACCGGTAGCCATAAAGCCGATGCCGCGATAAGACGTATAAAGGTCGGAATTAAAAATTCATTGGAACACGCGAGCGGTACGGCTCGGCGCGATTTCGATCGCGGAAAGTGCACGGCAGCGTCTGCCTTACGGCTTACGTGGCGTCACTATGGAATTAAGAAAACATGACTCGACCCCTCATTCCATTTAATGCGATTGCTCGCAGGCCAACAGGGACGGATTCGCCGAAGGGCGCAGTACGAACGAAGGGTGTGTATCATAGAGAGAGGAGATAGGCGAGGGCACGTGTTTGCGGATGCGGCCTAGGGGTTGAAGGAGGTAATGGATACGTGAACTCGTCGTGCTATACATTTGATTTTCAAGGGGCTTCTCCCCCAGCGCTAGGGGAGACTCCAAACGGCTGGAGATTCACTTTCTACTTTATATGGACGGTGACTAGCGCGAGCTGTTCCCTCGTCGGACTTGCTCTTTTTTTTCTCTTTCTTTTTTCTTTACACTTGCATGACGCGTGCAATTTGGACGGAAGTGTTTCTCGAGAAGCGAAGGGGGAACCGATAGATGTTGGATCGACAAAAGTACGATACTTCGTAAAATTACAGAGCTGTCCAAAATGCTACTTGACGATATTGCAAGACGTCTGAGAAATAACTAATTAGATCGTTCGTGTGGGAATACAACTGGTAGCATAGGGACTTTGTCTAACAAAGGCGGAACGACATGATATTTAATCCTCTAATAAGATTCTTGCTTTAAGGTTAATAAAGTAAATTTCTTTTTGTCAATTCCAGAGGCGATCTCTGACGTACTGTTTTTCACATGTTCGTACGAATAACGGTGAAAATACTAATAATCAAATTATTTCCCGTTTCACCGGGCTATTACCCCATTTATTCGCCATATAAAATATTACAAACTCGCGGGAAAACATGAGGGAACATAATCTACTAGGAATAATCAGCCCGCGAATCAGGGGGAATACACGTACGCAATCAATCCCCCGAAGCGGAGTGGAAAAATCAATTAGAAGAATGCTGCATACAGACGGGCGCTCGTATAAGCGCGCTCACGTGGCCCTCATTAACGGCCGAGATCCATTAAAATAATTAATTAAAGTAATGCAACGAATCGGCCGACCGATTCGGTAAACATCAGGGAAATTAATATCAAATGTAAATATTACAACGCTCGCGGCCCGTGCAGGCTCGAGCACGTACTCTGCAGCCCCTCCGCGATCTCGCTGAATTTTATTGCGCCCGGATCGAACATTCCTTCTACCCGACCGCAGATATGTATTTCAATCAACTATACGCGCCACTATATGCAAGGGAGGGAGCTCGATGAACGTCGCCCCTGAAAAGCGGAAATGGCCGCCGCGCGACAAATTGCCCGACGATTGGCCCTGCTGGCACGAGGGTGGTTCGTCCGCGCGGACACCGGCAAGCTTCGACGTTCTCGCCAGCCTTTCCGTGTCTCGATTCATTAATTTCCACGGCAGGCATAATCGACCCCACGAAGGCATAATATGGCCCCACAAAGGCGAAAGAAAAACAGGTGGAGGCGGACAGCGGGGAAACGAGTGTACTGGCTGATGCAGAAAGGGGACGAGGATGGAAAAGGCGAGCGCTACCCTCGAAATCGGCGACACCCTCGATGGGAATCCGGCACGAGCAACTGATAATTAACGGTAAATTACTTTTCTGAACGGGGAATTAAGCAACGGTTCCTTGTTGATCCCTGCCGGTGTCGGGCTCACCCTCTGGCCTGGCTAATAAGCGCCGCGAACTTTAATTAAAAAGTAAACTGCCGATCCTGCAGGGAGGGACGCGTCGCGATAATTTCTTCGAATCGACCGAGATTACCGTGTTTAATTATTATTTAGAATTTTTGCGTATGAAAATATTGTTACAATAAATAATTTGTCAATTATTTTATACTAGGATCATTCCACTAACTGATAATCTTTTTCTACAGAAATGTTGTAGATCTTTTTTAATAACTTTTTGCAGAGTATCTATACGAACGTAAGTTTGTCTTCTTCGTTGCATTGTGTATTTTCTTCATACTAAAATATAATTTCCGCAGGTGTAATTATCGGACGAGATTTTTATTACCAAATAAAATCGTTTTATTTTAATACCATAAAAGAAAATGAAGAAACACTAATTAAGAGAAAGATTCAGTCCCCAGAATTGAACAAAACATGTTCATGAAAAAATAATGATATTTGCAAATTATAGCGCGATATTTGAAAGCAAACGAATATCCAGACGCCAAGAGTTCAGTAGAAGAATTGGACCGGAGAAGGTAGCGGGTTATTTGTTTCGATGAAATAAGTCAAGCTTTTCCGGACGATAATTTGCCTCGTTAATTCGATATCGACTCGTAGACCCGTGAAAAAAATGGTACGGAGGAAAATGAAATATATCGTACGAATCTCGATAAATCTGGCCAATGAAACGATTTCACGGTTCTGTTGGTTCGTGCGTACGTACGCGTGTCTACGCGTATTTACCCTAACGCTTCCTTTCCCTTTATTCTTTTTTTTTTATGACACGAATCCGCGTTTACTGGAATGAATCGTATACCTCGTGCGGAGTGTATTATTGCGACGCCTCTACCGATAGAACGATGCAGACCTGCCGCCGACAATATTGAGTAATTCAGCCGTTTCGAGGCATGTCCTTAAATTTTACGAGATCGCGCGCGGTCCGCGTTTCGCATTAAATTGAAATCGCCCGACTGAATTAATTCGATCGGTTTGAGTGGATTCCACGCTTGTCGTGTCGATAACGGCGGAAAAACGAGCTCGTCGAACGTAAAAGGCTCTCGTTAATGAACGTTCACGGGAACGCAATAAAACGCGGGTATTCGACGGGAAAGGAAGAAATGAAAATAAAAAAAAAAAATAGGAAGGAAGGAGAGAGTACGATTTAAAAGAAGAGATAAAAGCATTTGTGACAAGAAGTAAAAAAACGGGAAGACGAAGTTTTTCCACCGAAAAGGGAAGATCGGTGTCCGGCTCGTAAATCGTTGAACAACCGCGATCCGAGCGCAATATTTTGCCACGAAATTCCGAGCGTTCGCCGTTGCCAGGGCGCGCGCAACTTCCGCCGCCTCGTTCGTCCGTTTCCTATTTACTTTTACAATAGCTGGCAGGCGAGCGAGTGTTTTATCGCGACAAGTATCCGTCGTGCACGACATTCCGATCGATCGATACCATATCGAACGAAAATTCTTCTGAATAATTCACCGTCCGTATCAGGCTTGCGCGCCAGCTGTCCCGACTCTCTAACGGCGAATTGTTTCTCGTAAATGCACGAATGGAGCCAGTGGCTGGATTCCCAAACACGAATATAAAGCGGAAACGAAGGAGGGAGAAAGAAAGAGATAGAAATCGCGCAGGGTGAAAGAAAAAGGAGCGCCGAGATTCCTCGCTACCTGTGATTTATTTTCCACCTAGACTGTACTTTCCCTCGTCCTCCAGCCGGCACTTTGGCACTATGGTGCACGAGGTAATGAAGTGGCAACACGGCGTTTCCAGGGGTCGAGAACGGGGGTGAGATTGATACCTCCAGTCACGTCGGTCGGTGAGGAGGTGAGGTGTCGAGAAACCGGATCGACGACGCAGGGGTGCAAAGTAGAAGGAGGAGACTGTTGGCAGGAAGAGGTAGAGTCGGAGGCAAGAGACGAGAAGAAAGAGAGAGAGAGAGGGAGAGGAAGAGACGTGAGAAGGAGGGTTGAAGGAGGTATGCGAGCAGGGTGGGGCCAGAGGTGATTCGCAAGAAAGGCTCGAGGGTGGCTTTGCTCTCGTCGAGGGTTGGGAACGTTTCGCTCGGTTAGATACGCCGTATCTCACCGCGCCTGGTGGCTGCCATGACTTCCGCGCACTAATTAAAGAAATTAGGAAGGGAGAGATAAATTTTTGTGTGCCAACCCCTGCCGTCCTGGACCGAACGTCCCGCTCCGGACACACCGCGGAAAGAGAGACGGCTCTTCTTTATTGCCGTTAACCTAATTGAAACGAGTGGCGCCGCGAGAAAGGGAGTCGAATCGGATGAAGATCCAATCGCGCCGGGAATGTACGAAGAGATCCGCTCTCGTGTTTTTATCCGTTTTATCTTTACGCTTCTTCCTCTCCTTATTCCCCCTTTCTTTCTCGCTTTTTTTCGTCATCGTTTTTCCCCTCGGTCTTCTTTTTTCTTTCTTTACTTTCTTGCCCTTTTGATCCTCTTCGTTTCGATAACGATCCCAGCTCCGATCTCCAATTATGACGAACGGCGGCTCGTCGAGGGTATAATTAATCATAATGAACCGGCTTTCGTGCTAATTGCCCCGTGTTATCTACTTGGAGAGCGCCAAAAGAGCGTAAAGAAACGATAAAGAACGACGAGTTGAATCATCAGCCCGTATCACGAGAGATCGGTAACTTAGGTTCATGTTTTGTTTCGAACGCTTTAGCGCGAGAACACCCTGTCTAGCCGGACTGTACGGAGGATCCACACAGATTTCGGATACCTAATTAGTTTATCTGGGAATAATCTTGTACAGTTAACGCGGCGCCAACGCAGACGGAGAGAGACGTAGAGAAGGCAGAGTAGCAAGCGAGAGCAACCCTCGTCTAACTAAATTCTAATTAAGCGACCCTCCTGGAGAAACTGCTCGCCCTCCTCTTGTACACGCCTTTGCTTACGTGTTATGTCTGCGAAGTATATCCGCTATCTACAGTCTGCGATGTAATCCATGCGCCGGTATAAACTGAATAACAGATGAAGGAACTTGTACCTAATCGTTAGGAGGAAAAGTTTCTCAATTATAGGAACCGGCGAGATTTATTCTACCGCCATCCTTCTGAAATATGTATGACGAGAAGGCAACTATTAACGTTTGACGTTCTCTTTCAGAACTTCTTTTGAGAACATCTTTTTCACAACGCTTACAAGTCTTCGGCCGATATTACGATCGATGTTATTTTTCAATGAATCTTTCCAATACGTTGTTCTAGTTTTTCATTGAATTTCACCTTGTTATTCTTCAAACAATTTCATCTAAAAGAAGCCAAAAGTATTTTCAAAACGTTACAATTTAATATATTTTTTGCTCGAGCAACTGGAGCAGCGTAAATGCTTTATACCCGTCCTTTGAACCAAGCTCTTTTCCATAGACGAAAGAAATAATAAAGATCGTAATTCTATCGTCTTTTACGTTTTGCCTAGCCGCGAAAAAGCTCCTTGTCACCGAAGCGAAGCGAAAAGAATTTCGCAAATCTCGTCGATTCAACGAAAAATGAAAAAAAAAAGAGGCCTATACTAACGACGAACCATGATGGAAAGAGTATTCTAGAAACAATTAAAGAATCATTCCCACAGGCAAGACGTATTTTTCCGCGACGAGGCCGTTGTTCGTGGCTCCCTCCTTTTTTTATTAATATTTCAAGCATCGCCGACGTCGCTGAGCCGCATTTAGGCGGGAGTGCTCGAACTTGACGAGTTCGAAGCTTGAAAACTTGTGGAGGGTTGGGAGTCGAGGGCGGAAGCGCGGACGCGAGGGGGGCACCACGGCCGCAAATGAATTTTTTCCGAGCAAACGAATCCTCGAGTGCACTCGACGCGGCTGCCTACACATAATGCCAAGCACCCTTCCGTTCTGAAGAGGATGTTAAAGGACTCTAGAACGTGACAATGGCAGCCGCGGTGATTCGCAGTAGCGGCAATCATTGCTTCCTAACGTGTATCGCATCGAGTGGCTGCGATCCGCTCGAAACCGTATCGGTTCCACATTTTTCCCTGTCTTTTTCCTTTCATTTTTGCTCCGCTATTTTTTCGTTGCGTGAAACGTGATTATTATTTCGTAATGTAACCAGAATGCGAAGGTGTCTGATTTTTTGAGATTTTCAGCTTTACGGCGAAGACATTCGGAAATTACGTTTTTTTCTTAATTTCGAATCTTTTCGAATTCGATTTTGCAGGCATTATGACGAATGCTACGAATGTTACAGATTCATCAATAAAGGATTGTCACTCCTTTATTTATTGATAATTATTGTTGATAATCACCGTGCAACAGTTAGTGGATGATACTTCTTTCATTTCTTACATTCTTTTTGCTAATAATATATACTACCGTACGTAATTAATCAAACATCATTAAAAGCAGACGGATATTGTTTGAACAATTCCGATTTCAGAAGCGTACAATTTCTAATCAATAATATAATGGATGAAAAATGTGTGCACTGTTCCAATAATGAATCGTATGTACTGTATTAGCAATAGCAAGGAATTCGTTCTTAGCTTTAATAATATACGTGAAATGAAGATTTGAATCGTTGAGATTGACTGACAGAGCAGCGAATGGATGAATTTGTAATAAAAAAATATATTGAAATAAGTATAAGCACAGGTATAGTGTATGCTGATCCAGATCCTCACTTTTTCAGTGTTACAATACAACAGGAAGAAGTTACGATAGGGAGCAGGTTCATATATTTATAGCAAAGGACATTAGCAAAAAGTTAACCTTGGTGTGTAGCTGAAGGCTACAAGAAACAGCAATAGAAATCTACTTAGAGCTCTTTTGTTTCTACGCCTTGTAACCCAAAACAACATTTATATCCAAAGGCATAATAATATGGACCGCTGTTTATTTTGAATTTTTTTTCACTAAATTCTATTCTCTTCGTAACAGCGGTCTCCAGGTCGCGGATATACAAAAGAAAAGGTGTACAGTTTTTCTTGAAGTAATTACTTCAACATGAATAATTGCGAGCAATATCGTGTGTCTATTGAGACATTTATCTTTCGCTAACAAAATATTGACATGTCGTTTCTATACAAAAATTACAATGGCATTATAGCACAGGTCTATTCTTCAAACACGCTACAGATTGATGTGAGACCCAACTCTAACCCCATATTTTTCAACATTAACAATCGGCATGAAACTTATTCTGTGACGTTTCAATTTCAACCATTTCATTTTATTTGTCGTGCAATTTTAATCGACACCTGATTCAATGTAACGAACCAATAAGACGCGAGAAAATGCACCGTGGAAATTCCTCGTAGAAATCGCGGCACGCTATTTGGCAACGTATTTGAGAAGGAAAATTAAAAACAAACAACGCAGGCACGGCTGTGTGTACTTGCACATCAATTTCGAGCTGATTCGGCCGCGCGCTGCGCAATAACTCTCTGGGTAGATACAAATTGCTATCGAACGCGTATCAGTTCGCCGCCCTCGATCATTTGACTAACAATAAACCATCAGGCACGAAGTGTCCGCGATATTTGATCCTTTTCTCGCGGGCTGTTGCAACCAACGCGAAATAAATAACAGCTGTTTTGTTGGCCGCTCACTGCAATATTCCGATCTTATCGCTTATCAAATTATCGAATTTAAACGAAAATATTAAAAAAAAAAAAAAAAAAAAAGAACGAAAAATAAAACGGAACGATGTTCGGTGAAAAAAACAAGATCTCGCGATTTTCCACATTGATTGGACTTTATCAGTATTTAATTTTATACGCGTAACGTATACGTTAAATGTAAAAGAAATTCTTCAAATTATGATTCGCTGATGTGTAATCAGCTGCGCCCCGTTATTGCGCGGATATTGCCTCGACTTTGTTACTTCTTATCTTTTCCTTCGATATATTTACGAACGAGTAACTGTGTTCGAAAGTGCTTTCCTCTTTAACTACTTTATACGTGTATTATGATAATAATAATAATATTATTATTATCTCAAATACCGCATGTGCTAAACGTTAAAAATCCGCTTTGTACCTACAATATCCATAAAGCCCATTTCCAACCTTTGCTATCATGCACAAATCAATTATCCAAAGTATCTACTTCTACCACAATATCGTTATCCACTCACATCAGCATTAACATCCCCAAATTACAATCGAAGGGCTTAATGGGACAGTAATACAAGTGCATCTTTTTCCAAAAATCAAAAGCGTAACTACATAGAACAATACATAGGATCGATATTCGAATAATCACAAGTATGTCACCAATATCAACATTTTATTTTACCCGGCCATATTCTCAATACAAAAATTGTCTCACTTGTAGCGCTTTTCCTCTAAATCTTTCTGTATTATTCGACAGTAATACTCTCGCCGCATATCAACCTATATACATAACCTACATCGCGGTTCTATGAGCTTCATCCTTCTCTCTCGCTCAAAAGGCTGTAGAATGTCGACGAATCGGAAGTGCGCGAGAGTTATCGCGTCTTCGGCGGTCCCAGGATATCCACAGATTCCAGGGATTCTGGTGCGCGCAACGCGTGCCGCGTAGCGAAGCGATTTTCGCATATTACCCGTCGCTTGAAATCCATCGAGTTTCGACGAACCGCAAAAATCCCGGACCCCCCAAGTCGAATCTAACCCCGGTAAATCCATCCCGTGCTCGGATTCCCAACATCGTTCGCTCGTACACGATACTCTGACGCAACCCAGAAACCTTGGCAAACGACAAAAACGATCGTTCGATCTCATCGAGTGTTGCAAACGTAAAAAGATCGCTTTCGATAAAGCCTGGAAACTTCCGAACCTCCCTTGGGATCGATTTCACGGCGAGTCCCTCGAATCTTCGCCTCGAATCGTCGCCTTTCATCCTCTACACAGGGAATTAAAAAAAAAAAGACGAACGATAAAATAACGGGAATGTCGAGATTTATTTTTCAAAATGTGAACAATTTGGTTTTAGAATTAAAGGATACATTCTTAGGACACATTGGTAAATCAAATTCGAGAATCACCTGAATCTTTCTTTCACTCGGATGATTCACGTTTCTCGTTCTGAAGCGAACGAATGAAATTAAACGAAGATCATAGAGAACGCAATAATTAACTTTACGATTCAAACGTTCCATTATCAGTTCCATATTACGGTAGCAAAAACCGTTGTGTATTGTGAAACATTTCAAAAATATTGATTGCTATAACGTATTAATATAAATGCTTTTATAAGAAATTGAAATATCGAGAAATATATGCAAAGCGCGTGATATTCCAAGATATAAAATATATCCAAAACAGAGTACTGAGTATAACATTTAAACTGTACAAAAACGTCTCTACGTATATAGGTTTCGTCTCTCTAGTTATATTCATAAAAATTATATTAAGACGATAACTTCATGACAGAACGATAAGATAACTACGTACAATAAAACGCTACGATAAACATCCACTTTCCCTTTGAGGTGATTATGAGTGTTGTGATAGATACTGAAGGAACACTATAATATGTCCAACAATAGCAACTGATTTATTAACGTATGACAAAATAACAGCAAATGTCGATTGACGAGTAACAAAATAACAGTCGTCGGTTTTGTTTCGCACAGACACGAGAAACGTTACGCGCTTCGCAGCTCGGAACGGAATGAATCTTTTGAGAACAAACGAATTCTTCCCTTAGGTGCCCATCGATATCCCCACTAGCACGCGTTTATTAGATGTGCCGCGGCAGTCGCCGCATGTGCGTTCTTCCGAGAATTTGACGGAAGAAGCATAGGGATATCGATGGCACATTGGGCACGTCGACGTTACGCTTGGGCGACCTAACGCTTTGCATTGCGAAGCCGACGGAAAGTTCCATGGCGGGTGCCGCCACAGTACCCCCTTACCAGTGATAGCGTATATAAAAAAAAAAAAGAAAAATCGTTCGTCGTTATTCCTACCATTCGTGAGAACAATTCCGCATGCGACGACTTTTAATGCCTAACTGAAACCTGCCTGAAACCAATCGGGAAATCGGACTCTTCGCCCTGAACGCGTAACGTATCTGTTCCGGTTGTTGTTAGTTGCGACGTTCTCCTCGTGGGCGCGGTCTGTGCCCTCTCGTGTTTGGACGTTGATAGCGGCGCAGTGCCTCGATTTGGGCCTCTATTCGGGAGAGCCTGTCGTCCGACGATCCTGAGGTGCCACTTCGCCGTTCACCCCCTGTTCTTTCGGTCTCGACAACGGCGGCCTTCTGTCTTCTCAGTAAACGCGTTTCGTAGATCCGGTCGGCTGCCCGCATCAACTTCTCTACGTCGGTATTGTCCACTGCGGCCAGGCCGATGTCGAGGTAGTCCGGAAGTCGCTTCCTCCAGAGCGTGAGGAGGAAATCGTTCGGCAAGGAGGGGCTGGCTAGTCTCCTTAGGTGATGGTAGAATTGGGACGGCTTTCTATCGCCCATCTCTTCGGAAGTCAGCAGCTTGCGTAATCTCGTGCTGGCTGTATCAGCCAGCTCTCGGATGATTTCGTCTTTTAATTTTTCGTACCGTTCAGCCTCTGGTGTCCTCTTCCTCACGTCCTCGATATGCGATAGGTACTGACCGCCGAGGCACCTGGCGAGGGTCAGGAACTTCCGCTTGTCGTCCGTGAGATCCAAGTCTTCGAATTGCATCTCCAACAGCGTGAACCACGCCGTGACCTCCGAGGGCTCCAGCGGGGGCATGTGGATCATTTGGTGGGCACGTTGCGTGCCGTTCACGATCTCGTCGGTATTTGCCATCGCACAGATCACTATCTCAGTATCACTATCACGGTCACCTCTTTAACTTCAAATCACGCCGGGGTCACCAGTTTGAGGTGATTATGAGTGTTGTGATAAATACTGAAGGAACGCTAAAATATGTTCAACAATAACAATTAATTTATTAACGGATAACAAAATAACAATCAACAGCAAATGTCGATTGACGAGTAACAAAATAACAGTCGTTGGTTTCGTTTCGTACAGACACGAGAGACGTTACGCGCTTCGCAGCTCGGAACGGAATGAATCTTTTGAAAACAAACGAACCTTCCCTTAAGTGCCCATCGATGTCCCCACTAGCACGCGTTTACTAGATGTGCCGCAGCAGTTGCCGCATGTGTGTTCTTCCGAGAATTTGACGGAAGAAGCATAGGAATATCGATGGCACACTGGGCACGTCGATGTTACCCTTTGGTGGCCTAACGGTTTGTATTGCGAAGCCGACGGAAAGTTCCGTGGCGGGTGCCGCCACACCTTTAACACCCTGTGTCTCTCTCCATTCTCTTTGTCTGCTGATCTTCTCTTTGTTTGCGCTAGGTTACACCACGATTTCAAAGTTCACTGAATTTCACGGCGAATTGAAATATTCATATACGGGGGCGGAAGCTCGCGAACCACCATCGCGTCAAAGATTCGAAGGGCACACCATGTGCCACCCTCTAATATGGTCGACCACGCACAGACACGTGTGCGCAACACGGATAAAGACATGCATATGCAGCCTCTTGATATACACATATACTGGGCTATACGTCGGCTGGATTTGCATGTTATTTCGAAATCCGGGAATACGGGACACGGCAGCGATTTCCATGGGTCCCGTGTGGTCCTCACGAGGACTCACAGCTTGCGCGGATACCGAACCCGCAGAATTCCCTGCCTCGGGAGACTGTTAACAAGAACGGGACCGAATGTGGAGATACCGAGCTTTTGGGCGCTTCGAGAAATTGAGGTCTTTGCGAGATGCTTGGAAGGCGTTGGATGACGTCGTAAATAATTCGACGGTTACTTAACGCTTTATTAGCGAAAGTCGCGTATGCCTGGAATATATTATGCAACGAGCTTTGTGCAATTGATATGGCAGTTTGTACATGTATTAGCGAGGTTATAACGTCGTTTTCTTCGATCAGTTAATGTTTGGAAAATATCTTACGCGGTGTTAATGGGTTTATTTTTAGAAAGTAAATAGAAGTTTGTTGGAAGTTAGGTATTCGAATACGTAATTTCCGTCCGCCTCTTATTTTCTTTACTTTAATTTGTTCCTTGATATGCGGTTGATGTAACGATAAGAAGATTAGCACGATGGAGCAATAAATAAATTAAGCTTGTATATTCTTCTACTAGGAATAACCGAATGAAATTCCTATAAATTCAGCCGTAAGATCTTTTTATTTGAAGATCAACGTTTCATCGATTGCATGGTTATTAACGTCAAAGGCACAAGACTTTCGCATTGTCTTCAAGATTGTCTTCGTGGCGTATCGAATTGACATAAAGCACGGTTGAAGGTAAAACGTGAACAGAGTATTCTTTCGTTATGTAATACTTATGTGAATACTTAACTGAATTATGTAATACTCTCGATCTATGACCAATACACCCAATTTCTTATAACGATAATTCCTAATTCTAGAGATTTTTTAATTATCATTATCGTACTCTAACATTTCCCTCTAAACCGATTTGATATATTATCAAAGAATCGACGAGATTTGAAATGAACAGTTCGAGCCGAGACAGAATGCAGGTAGGACATTGCGCAAGCGAGGTCATGCGAATAACGAGCCTTATGATCAAACGATCGGATAAGGGGCGAGCGAGAATTCAAGGCGGGCATTTTAATCATCGATGTAAACGATGTAACGCCTGCGAATTACACGTTTCGCTTGGCCGACCAGGGAAACGCGTTTCGCGCTCGAAATTGCGGACACGCTAGTACGAAAATGAATTCACCCGCGTTACGTAACGATCAACGATGGAGAATACCTTGTACTTTCACGCGCGCGCTTGTCATTATCGTTCCCGCAAATATTAACCTCTTTACTCTCCGCCCCCATTCTCTCTGTCTGTCTCTCTCTCTCTCTCTTACACACACGCGCGCGCTCGCTCATTTACTGCTTCTTTCTTCCACCGACTCGATAACGTTTACCAAACGTATTATAGTCTTAAGTAGCGAGATTAGAGGCGAATGCTCAGTGACTCTCATTCGAAAAAGCGTCGTAAAAAAAAAGAGAAATAAAGAAAGAAATAACAGGAAAGATCGCGTCAGTTTATGACCTGGCTACACGGAATTTCGCCTGTCGCGATTCTAATAAACAGACTTGATTGCGTGTTGCTGTCATATAGGGTGTAGCGATCGAAATCGCAACGATAGCGAATAAGGTGATTTTTTATGAAAAAAAAAAAAAAAAATTGGACATTTGCCAAGGTTACTTTACACGGTACTTCGTTTTGGAAAACGGGTTTGCCAAATTGATTCGATGATTTATAGAATTCACGCATATTTGACTATCAACCAAGTTTCGAGGTGTTCTTATTCGATTTACGATTTGCAAACATCCACGGTATTAATGGCGAGGTTTACACAGTGGATGTTAAAACGCTTTATTCGTTGACTCCACTACGACCGGTTGAATGCGCAGTCCGTGAGAATGTTAATCCTGGTGAGCGCAAAATTTTGATATTCGAAAAATTGCAATCTCTCTAGTTCAGTTCTATAGACGGAAAACGAAAAGTCTTTGTGCAACTGAAACGCATAAAGATAACAACAGTAACTGCAACTATTATCATTCGAACAAACTTCAGTAAAAGTAAAAGTAGTTTTATTCAAAATTACTTTATAATTTACGTAATTTTTGTTTGCAAAATGCAATGAAACTATACAAGAAATATAAAAAGATAGTCGAAACAAACGACTAGAAGATACACACAGAACTGAAATGTAAACGAGAAGAATACGCTTTAACACTAAGCTTAAATATCTTAAATATTTACGATTGAATAATAATACACACGAATGATATGCAAATAGCCATAATACAAATAACTACGAATGCAACCAATTTTTCTAACAATATTCTCAATCAACTACATGTAATTATTCCCTCGAAAATCCAATATTTATGTCTAACTAAATTTCTTTCCCTCTTTTCCCCGTACCTCCATATAGAAAATAATCCACGAAAATGTCCACAGCGGACAATTTCGGTACACTCACGCTAATTTAAACGCCGCGACAAGGCGTTCTCTATGTAGCGTGTATGTAGAACGCAAAACCACCGTCCTTTCTTCGTTTATAACTTAGAACGCAAAGCGTGCGCGTTCCGGTAGATTTGAATTAATGCGCGCGGCGAACGCGAGGCTCGCTAGTCGTGATACGGCGATGAAAAGATTTTCCGTGACCCGTAATGCATTGGCCGCAAACACGGACCAAGACCATAACGGTACAGCGATAATGAGTCATTAATGTGCGAGATACTTGCACGCAGCCGGAGGGAGCTCCGTCCCGTGGAACGCAAGCGCGCGGATTGATTATCTCGCGCTGTTACAGTCACCTGCAGGCGTACACCATGTTTATAACTGCTACGTGACTGGCATACGTGTAAGCATTACGCCAACGGTAATTAGGGACGGCGGAGTGAAGAATTATCCGAGGCAAATATTTATGTCGTCAGCGAAATTCACGGGATCGCGTTTCTTCGACTATCGAGACCCGTGATTCGTTCGCTAGATAGCGAAGAGGCAAAGAGGAAATAAGCGTTTGCGTTGAGCATCGTGCTTACTTTTATAAGTGGAACTTTTTATAAATGCTTATCGCGGTTTATGGAAGTATTTAAACAATTTACTATAGAAAACGTTCGTGTAGGTATTATGTGTGTTGTATATAAAATATTTCTAAATTTTATCGGTAGTGTAACTATCACGACTATTGGCATAATATATTGGCAAACTTGAGATCCAAAAATGTAGTATATGTAGAAGTTACGAGATATTTATTATTAAATAGCCATTTTAAATATATAGTAAATGTGAAAAACAGACGCACTGAATATTTAGAGTTATTAATATAATCGATAATCGATTATTTATATATATTTTTGTCGTCCCTGCACTGAATATCTTGCAACTTCTGTATACATTTTCAGACTAGATTCGAAATTTATCAATATACTCATGATAACAGGACATCGTTACAGTGGTAATGAAATTTCAAAATGCTTCTTACAACGCACGTATAATATATGGATAAAAATTTTTTACAACTGTACAAATACTTTCGTGATCCACTGCATGCCAACACAATGCAGAGCTAAGAACTTGAGAAACTTGTGTTTGAGTTGTGTCACTTCTGAAATACACGTGCGATATCTAGACGTATGCGACTGACGCTTCTTATAGGAAATCCCATCTTTACACATCCGCGGTGGATGGTGCAAACGCGATTTTCATTTGCTCGTGCGGCGATAACGAGGCAACGTGTCGCATAAATTTCAGAGGCTTACCTCGCAACACGCTCGTTTTCGTTTTTCCCGTTCATACACGTTGCACACATGCCCCTTTCTTTTTGACGTATTTTATCGACCGTGAACAGACTTCTCGCCGGTAGATCGGAGCCGGTAAACGAATGCAGGGAACGATGCCAGGTACCGAGGTAAAGAGGCTCGAAGTGGTTTTTGTTCGATCACGAGATCGTTAGCCCCGGCGCGAGAGAACGCGCGTTAGTTTCTGAATTGTTAGGCAAAATGGAAATATCTGCGGAATGAGCTTACCGATTGTACGCTGCGTGTTGTTACGTGTGTGTAATTGCGAGTTTCTGGGATAGCCGCGTAGGTGGACATGCGAAGAGACTGTGAAAACATAAAGCCAAAGAGGTATAAAACATGTATGGTCGTTGAGTATGTTCGAGTGCGAGAGAAATGAGGAGGTATTTAAGTGATCAACAAGATTACACGTGGTTGAAACTGAATTACAGCATGTTGCGATATGTATCGTGTGAAATGTTGTAAAGTAAGAATTTTTAACTTGTATAATCTTAAGGAATATGTAAGTAGAAAAGAAGTTTGTTCTTGCTATAGTCATTCGTTATAGTCTTTTATTGCAGTGTGTGTATTGGAAGGAAGAAAGAAGATACCAAACACTAATTATGTAACTGTAATAGGAATGAGTGGGTCTGTATTAAAAACAAACTTCCTTTTTTTTTATATGCATTCTTCAAGATCATAAATATATGTTGAAATATATCAACGATATAATCTCATTCGGAATTCTTTCGACACCAAATTATACAGAAAAATAGACTTTTTCGAACAAATAAATTTGTTTAACTTTCAAACGATATTTTATATTGTATAACTTTAGAATCCTTCAATTAATTCTCAGAGTTACAAAATTTCTATATCAACTCGGTGTGTAACATCCAATTAAAAACATGAAATATTCAGTGCCCTCTATTAACAATGCCTACTCGATTAAAAATACAATTCCAAGCATCTCCTTGGAACATCAGACTCTCAATAAAAACCAAAATTACTGCACATTTAATTCTTTATTTATTCGGCTGAACCATAAATATTTAGCAATTGGGGCACGTTTTCATAACGTCGAATTCGTTTCTCCTAAATAGAATATCGATTGTTTTTCATACGTTAAAGCGTTCTTAACAACGAAAAGCATTTCCATTAATGGAAATGGATGCCGTTCAAGAAGCGAATCGCGCTCGGTCGTGCGAGTAGATAGGCGCAAACTCGCGCCACAATTTCCAACGGCGCGAGATTACAAAGCGACCACGTCCGTGACGAGCGAAATTAAAATTTGAATTCCTGAGCCGGTGGGAGGCGGCGGACGGTTTAACGCGAGAACGCGTCGACGACCACGTTTCCGGTATAGTGCAGCGTGCTTCCTCTCAGCGAGACGCCGCGTTGCCCGCGCGATTTTAATTAACCAAATTCTCCACCGCGTTTTTGTTCGCGTCCTAGTAACTGCGACTGCAGGCAATAAACATATAAAAGTCGGCTAACATCGCGACAAGCAGCTCGACAGTGCGCGTCGTCTCGAATTTATGCGCACGCAAATCGTAATTCGCGCGGACTGACCTAACCGCACGGTGGTTTCCGCGCGAAATTCGAAAATACGATGTATTTCTACCGATATGACTCGTATATTTTTTTAGAATAAAATTATGAAACAAATCTCGCAGGATAATATTTTTGTTTAATTATGTATTTACATTTTGTAACGTAGTTTCTAATTACGCAGCTTTTTATTCGTAGAATTTCGTGTACGCGCAGTATGTTTGGTTTGCTCGTAGACACTATTATAGAAGTAAGTATATAGATAATAAAATTGGTCCTAGAAAAGCTATTTCGTGTAAAATAGGAAATGCGTAATGTGAGTAACTTGTATGTACTTTGCAACTCCTAGATAAAACTGTGTACAATAAACATTAAACGTCTACAATTTAGTTCTATTATGTCCTATTTAGAGATACAAGTTTTCATAGGAATACCTTACATGTACTTACAATTATGTGCCAATGTGCTAGTTTCTTCAGATAGATCGTACTCTATATTATGCAAGCGAGTAAAAATATGAAACAACGTTTCTTATCAGAAGTTTATAAATTAATACATATATAGTTGCATACATTATTTTATAGATACGATATAAAGAAATTTAAAATGCTACTTTGCATAACAAAAAGAATTATCTAAAAGCTGGCATTCTATATACAAATTAACCGCAAAAGTAGAACGCGTTTGTCTTTGTTAGCGAAGAAATCGTCCGGAATGCAGTCCAATCGCATTGCGGAAGTTTCACCGTTCCATTCGAATCACCGTATTAAACATCGGCAAAAACATTATCTGGCTGCATTGCGAGGTTCTTCCTATTACGAGTCCTTCAGCTAAGATAACCGGTCTTTTTATCAATTCGCAAGGAAAGAAATCGTAACGACGAATAAGAGGCTAGCGGCGAGAACTAAATTAAGATCCCTCGGATTCGACGAATCGAGGTTTACAATCTCGAGTACGTGGTTACAGAATTTTTTATAGGTATACAGGCTCGTTACAAGCGCGCTGGTAATTCGACGACTGAACCGTCTCGGCGCAACAAACTTAAACTGCGTCTAATAGAGAGCCGCCATTACGAACGAATTGCGAGTCCGTCGTTACGGTTAAGAGTGCAAGAGAGCAGTTTCGGTGGCCGAGGGGCGATAATTCGCAAATAGCCCGGTCACAATGAAACGTGCCCGTCCATCCATGAACCAAACCACTCGTACGCCACTCTAGAATCGAGTACGATCAATTCGAAGACGAACTCGATCGTTTCGACCGGTGACCCGAACCGATCGTGCGCAACATTTTCTCCGGCGTATGTTTTGTAAGTCGTTCAAAACGTTGTCTTACTATCCTTCTTATTGTAGGAAGTTGTTCGGGTAAAGGTATGTAATTATTTACATCTGCAATGCTTCGATAAACGAAGAATACCGTTTCTCGTTCTTGATCGAGGAAATATCGTCAGATAAATACACCTAATTTACTTTTGTAGGGACGAAATCCATTATGCGTTTGTAATCGTATATTAAAATAGAACTTGGTTTATAGTCGACTCTAATTTCGTTCTAGTTTCAACAAACGAAAAGGCTGCTGATGTTTCAAGAAAAACATCGACGTAAACGTCAAGCCAGAAACCATGCGTATTAACAATACTGCAATTTGAGAGAAACTCTTTAACGATAAAAGAACACGTTGGATCAAAAATAATTCAAAGATATTGCGTTTGCCAAATAGCTTCATACCTTGAACGTAGCCCGGTACATAATACATACAAGCGAAGGGAATAAATTCCTTTTCTACACCACGAATTTCCCAGCCATGAAATGCAATTAACATACCGAAGAATCAGACACCATTAACGAACCTCGGCTAACCGATTAAAACGATCCGTTACTCGAACTCTTATTGTGGGACCGACCGGTATAGAGCCAGAGCCTCGAAACGGCATGAAAAGTGCGCTCCACTAGGCAAACAACTTCTCCGCGAGACGTCGATTCCTCGAACTTTCTACGTTCAGTTTGCCGCTTGAAAATAATTACCGGGCAATTACGTTCATGGCTCGCGCCGGACTGTTCACAACCGGCCCCTTCTGGTTGACCTTTGTTGCGCGCATTAAATGGCAACTACTCGCCGGGATGACATACAGGATCGTTCAGAATAAAGACACCTGCCCTCGATCCCGTTTAAAACGCGACGAGGGCCGGGCATAAAAGCATGGGGAACTCGTATATACACGTCGTCATTGTTATGGGGCGCGTAACCGTGCACACAGGCCTCGAGGAGGCAGGAATTATTTTCACAAGTTCCGGGCAGAGCTCTTTGTGATCCCCTCGGCGCGCTCACCCGGGCAGGTGCTCGATCGGTCGTGGATGAATTCTCTTTACGGCCTGCCAACCTTCCATTACAGAAAAACGTCTCCATTCAAGAGGCACGTTTAATCCAGACGCCGGTTTTTATCGCGGCTGGAAGCGGCGGATCATTTGTTTTTGCGCGGCCCACTCGCTCGTCCACGACGCGCACGTTCCCTCTTGCTCTCGTTCCCTCTTGCTGCTTGTACCGCGTGTACCACGTGTGGCCACGCAGCCAAAGTCGTACGTGTGCACACGTGATCTGGAAAAGTGACGATGAATAACTCTTTCCATTTTCTTCAATTTTTTTGTAGGCAATCCATTAATTGCTGGGAATTCGAAGGTCTGATGGATGAAACCAGAGGCGAAGTCAAATATCTCGCAGGAATTATAACGATTCTGCCTATAGTTTGTCGGATAAATTAACAAATACTCCCTTGCGCAGTAATTTACCAGCTCATAATTTTTGTAAATTGACAAGCAACGCAGATTGTAAGCTTCTTTACAGCTTTATACTTTTCTGTCATGTAGGGTACATTTAAATTAGCCTGAAAATTTTCGTTTATTTTAATACCAATCTTATTACTGTTGCAACACCTACAATTTCATTAGTAATATTTGTTTAGTCGGGCAAGAGATTATGAAATAAAGATCTGTCACTCCATTTGGACTCGAAACGTGGTTACGCTTCTTTGATCGATCGACACGGAACTTCTCGAAGAAAAAAAGATCTATACGACTTAATCTTTCACCTGGAATTACGAACGTACGATGACTTTCGACCCGCCTCTAAGCGAACAGAGAGCTGCATTTGGAAGTGAAAGAGGTCGACACGATCGGCGAGATCCGTTAATCGGAGCGATTAAACCACATTAGACGAGAGAAACACACATAACTCGTGTCTATTAAACATTTTTACCTCGCCTAGTCGAGCGAAATCGTTCGTTCCGCTCGGTCGATACAACGGCCCATTAACATTCCCCGCTAATGGCATAGCCAGTGCGAGGCCGGCGATAATAAAATTATCTTAATCTCCGAAGTTCTCGGCAGCTACCAGTATTTCTGTGAAACGATCTCCGTGAAAACGGAGTCCCGCCGCATTTGCCGTCCATTACGCCGCTAATTTGTTTCGTTTAGGAAACTGATCTTCCAGTAATTCCCAGTCCCTCGCTGTTTCGTAATTGTGAAACTGATATACAGCAGTTTGCTGAAAAGCAGGCCGATTTGCATACGCGCGTATATGCCGTGTGTGCGTGTACCTGCATGCTCGTGTTGCATGAATTGGAGCGTAACCTTGTTTAGCGCGTTTCACGACGGCTGGGTCAACGGTGACCAAAGATGTTTATCGGATAAACGATTTTCATTGCGCTCACGAGGGTGTTCTTTAGTTTAATCCTGTCGCGAGACAGAGACGATGGTAAGAAATAAGGAAAGCGCGTGAAATTTGGTGTAATTTTAGTCTCTTTTTAATAAACTATTTTGTCCTGCAAATTAGAATGTGCAAATTAGAATGTGCATTTTTCAAAGTATACTACAATATTTGAAGTCTTTCGTCTTTTTATTTTTTAAATAAAGTTATATTATACGGACTATTATGAAATAATAAAAAGATATTTTTAATTGAGTGGAGGAAACCTTGCAGGAGATGGAGCATGAAATTCTACCATTTTGATACTAGAAGTAATTGAAATTCAATAATGCGTAGAAATACATAGTATATATAGAGAAATGAATAAAACCATAATTTCAAAAACATTTTTACGATATTTCTTCTTGAAATTTTCATGTAATTGATACGGAAACTGAAACATACGGTGAAAGCGAAGAGCGCTATGTATTTTAAACGTATGTTAAAAAAATTGTTTTTAGAAGCGCGGTATGTTTTAGCACAAGCACACGTAATGAACTGAACAAACAAAGCACGAACAGTTTTTTATTTCTGTGTTCACAAGAACAAGCATCCTGGAAACGGGAAGTGTTTTCAAGTGTTCACACTTTCGTATACCAGGAATAGGCGACCTGTCAGACCCGTATCGTTTACACATAAACTCCACTTCACAGAGTGAAACCATGGCAGGGATCTAAACATTCCGAGATTTAAACACCTACACCACCCACGCGACAAGCGTGTGTAACCGACAACAAATGTTTCGAATTATCTCGTAACGTATCTCCCCCACCATCGCACACAAACGCAAACAAAAAGAAACGATATCCCACGGATTTCGTAGGAAGAGAACGACCTTAAAGCTTTTCCATCTCATATATTCTCCAGTTTTTAATAACCAGAAAATCAAACAAGGATCTGTTAACACTCCGTCGAATGGAAAGGCAGAAGAAAAAAAAAAGGAGAAAGATAAAATAGAGGAAAATAAACTGAAACTCCAATTACTCCATCAACGCGAGAAGATTAAGCGTTACCGATCCATCAGCGAGCTGGTACGTCGTGTAACTTCAAGCCCCGTTTTCTTCCCCTATTTTCGACTATCCAGGATTTCGCAGCAGCCGAGCACACCGCGATACGCTTATAAAGCATATTCGGAGCGACGCGGGGCGCGCGCGCGGGCTCGAGCTTAATACAAATCTAACCGAGCGTAGCGTCGGCTGAGCCAACATAATCAAACTTCTTAGGTTGGCAACTGTCGCGATTTATCTTCTTTTCCAGCAGTTCCTCTCTGCTCTTGGCTCTCCAGTTTCCGCCGTGTTTCCCCTCCCCATCGTCATCCCTGTTCCATCGTCTCGCGCTCCGTTGATCCAACTCTCTCTCTCTCTCTCTCTCTTTTCCTCTCCCGCTCCCCTTATTCACCGGGAATAAAAAACAGCGGCTAAGCAGAACGGTGCCCGAGGTGGAACGGTCGGATAATAAATCGCTCGACGATGTGGAGGCAGGCGATGCCGACAGATGGAGGGGGCGGAAGAGAGATAGGTAGAAAACAGAAGAAAAGAACGTTAAAGCGTGACAAAGAGAAAGGACCTGGCTAGTCTGGGGCGAGGTTGAAAAAGGGAAGAAGGGAAAACGGTAAAGGGAGAGAGATAAAGAAAGAAGAACGTACCTATGTATACGGGTGCCACCGAGGGAAGCAGACAGTGAAAAAAGGATGCCCGAGCAAGGTGAAAGAGAACAGTCGGTCGACGAGCAACAAAGAGCAGCGACACAGGAGTAAGTCAGAACGGGAAAAAAAGATGGAAAGAAGGAAGAAAAATCATGCACGAGAGAAGGTAGGATGGAGTGCAGGGGAAAAAAAAGATGTAAGGTCCGAAGTACCTGTATCCTGTTTGTTACAAGGCTCCCAGAGGCACGAAGCGAAGGGGACTCCCCTGGCGAAGGAAAGAGCAACGGAGGTAGGTTTAGGCAGCTTTCACACTAAAGCCCGAATTTACGACAAAGGAGGCCCATTAACCCCGTGGCATCTCGCCTCGAAATTGACTTTGCTCCCTACCTGAGGTCCGCGACGACGCGTGTTCCCATCCCCTCCGCCGGAGAGAGATAAACGTAGGTACGATGGAAAAGGATGAGAGACAACGGCGAAGATGGGACTAGGAGGGTGAGGGAAGAAAAGGGTCCCGGAGAGTCGCCGACAAGCACGATGTAGCGTAAAACGAGACGATTAGCGACGTCCAACGAAAGCGACTGGAATCTTCGATTTCGAAAAAGAAAAGAAAAGGGACGTTGGACGCGTGTGCAAAACGCGTGCAACCGTGCGCTTCTTCTTCGAACGTGTCAACCTATCGTCGCGTAATTTATTCGCGAGAGAGGTTTATCGTGACCGTGGCCGAACAAGCCGCGCATAATACGTATCTCGATCTTTGGTGTACATATCGAGGTGAGGTGTATTACTACGCGCCGATCTTTGGTGTACATATCGAGGCGAGGTGTATTACTACGCGCACGCGTGGGCTACACGCAGCGATGTACGACGAACGAGGAGTGTTTCTAATTGCCCCCGTGCGGCTGCTCGCCAAGAAGACATAGGTATAGAGTCGTTCCGATTACACTAACAGCTCTTTAACCCACGACGGGCTCCAACCGTCGTACAAATTCTGTACTCGTCGGCTTATCGTATTTCATTATTGGCGTTTCTATATTATCGTGGTTATCTGGCGAACGCGCGTCTACGAGTCACGCCGCGCGTAAATACATGGCTCGATAAACGGATCGACACGCTCGCCGCGCCACTATCTGTTCGCGCTGTCCTTACCGTTCCTTACACATGCAGATATGGTGCGCGACCGCTCGTTCGGAAACGCGAAAAAGGAACCGGGGAGCCGGTCGTTCGATGCATTCCCTTTCGCCAATCGCATGAAATCCCGCACCCCAAGGAACGTCTTCTATCTCTGCGGCGGTACACGATGTGTACCGACGATAAACGCGACATCAGGATAACAAAACGAATTCGACGATCGACTGGCGAGCGAAGAGATAGCCGGGGGTCTCATGCACCGGAAATGACGGACGACTTCAGATCAACCTGCCGTGATGAAGACGTCTGAAACTCGCACCTCGCGACACGAGTTCCCATTTTTCTCCCTTTCTATTTTTTCTTTCTTTATGCTCGTCATGGTTTTTCTTGCTTCGGGTGAGTTTTCTGTGTGTACTATTTTTGCAATTATTAAGATATGTTGTTAAGATTACACCGATGATATCTAATCATGCGATGCTGCTGTTCTACCAGTTGTTCAATTTGTGAATCGCATCCCTCGTTAATCGGAAACTTCTTTTATACTCTAGATGAAAGATCGATACGAACGAATTAGCTGCATCTAAAACTTTCAAATTTGTACCTGACAATGTTTTCTCAATAAATACCTAATTTATTAACAATAACGCAACATTGATGTGATAAATAAGTAGAAACTGGTGATTGCCAGTTTAACAAGATAATTTGTCTTTCCTTGACGATAAATTAACGATCAAGCGAGAAAATTTAGTATCTAGTACTTCGATTCTAAAAATGAAATCCATTTAACGTTGATTACTTGTAACAATCATTATTAAAAAGAACACATGAATGTTCCATGATTTCATACCTTTTTGCAACCCTTTTATACATATAATGGCGGTTGCCCAATACACGTATAACGAATAGAAACAGCTTTATCACGTTCGTTTCCATGCATAAAATTAAAGTTGATGCAGCATCGATTTCACCACATAATATAAAAGATCTATATCGTCTTGTTCATGGACGTACGAATCAGAAGCAGGGTTAACGAGTTATTCTTGTTTTTACATTCCTGCCAGGATATCTTAAGATATTACATTTTTATTCGCTGACCGCATGAAAAAAGAGCGGTGCTCGAAATTTGTTCTACCGTCGAGCCAGAGCGAGAAAGCAACAGTCTTAATTTAGGTGGTTTAAGTAAATTGGCGGATCCCGATATTGCGCTACGCCTCCGAGGGAAATGTCAATTATCGTCCAATTGAAAACGAACGAAACACGATATCGTGCTATTGCCATTTTCTCCGAGCCCTATACTTTCCCGGATAAATTACGAGGTTTTGGCCAGATTGGCCTTGCGGTTGGATTTCATCGTGAAATAAAAAGGGTCGCCCAGATCGTTTCTACGTGATTCCCTCCTCCATGCGGCCCCAACCCCTTTCCTTCCCTCTAGTGGTGCACTCTGTATTTTCCTTTATTCGTTTCGTCGGAGGTTTCGTCGCGTCGATGTATCGATTCGTGTTTTCAAGCGAGTCAGCCATTCTGCGGGGACACGCGAACGCATTATTTTCAATCTTTTCCCTGCTTCTTTCTCGTATTAATCATCGCCCGTTCGATTTCTACGGACGCCAGGCAAATCGATGTCTTCCTCTCCCGGTGAACAAAATTGAAGGTAGAAAGGAGAGCGGAGAGTTGATAAAAACGAGGAGTAAGAGGAAACGTCGAGACCGATGAAAAGAAAGGGAACAGTGTGTGTCTGATTTTTCCGCAAGAATACCAAGTCAGCCAACAGAGGCATCGGAGATAAAAAAAAGTCCGGACAAGAGCGTACATTGAAAACGGGCGGCGCACCACGGCCCTTGAAATTGGCGATTTATATGATTCGCGAGAAAAACAAAGGAGGCACTTTTTCGCGATACGAACGGAGACTCGCCGGAATGGGAAGAGGGACAGGCAGCTATTCCGGAGCTATAATCGGAACGAACCAGTGGGATTACGGATAAAAGACGCCACTGTCAGCAATAAAGAAGCAGCTGTATAATCCCGTGCGGACCGAAGGTATAATGTACTTACAATTAGGTATCCCGTCCCGTTATATTTGCTCCGGGTCTCTTCATCGCCCCGCCACGACCCATCCTCCCCGTCGCTGAACAAATTTCTTTTCCCCTTCCTTCTGGCCAGGGCTCGCCCGGCACTGTATATATCCCTCCGCCTTTTATACCTTTTATGCCTTAATCAGCAGCGGAGCCGGGGTTGAAGGGTCCTCCCCGACGCAATGGCCTGCCCACGAGGAACTTCCATCGTTCCCTTATATACATACGACAAAGGAAGAGGACGCGAGCGGAAAGTAGAAGAGAGTCAGAAAAGAAGGAGTCTCGAAGGAAGAAGAGCATTGGCGGTGGAACTCTCTTCTCGGGTAAAGATAGGGGAAGGGTATCGTCGGTAAGAACTTTCTTGCCTCTCGTTAGGAAGCATCCACTGACAGTGGAGACGGCCTAGGAGATGGCGGAAAGACGAGCGCCATGAACGAAAAAAGACAGCCAGATAGAGAAGAGAGGGAGAAAAAATTCCTCGTCCTCTTCTTCTTCTTCTTTGCCACTCTTCCTGGCTCTCACCGCCGGTGCAGAGAGAGTCTACGTGGCAAGGGGGTTCGAATGAGGCGCGTCTGGGAAATCTGTTATTTTCTTCCCTCTTTACCACCGCCAACCCCTCTGACTCTCCAAACACGCTGCTTCTCTTCCATCTATATGAGGGTGCCATCCCGAGCCACAGGGGGTGAACGAACGAGGGGCGAAAGCCCTTTCGATTTAGGAACTCATTGAGAAGTCTGCCGCTGCTGCTGCTGCCGCTGTTGCCACCCCGAAACGTCAACGTAACTTCCCCTCTGCGCCCCTCGTTTCCCATTTAACCGGCTTGTTCCGCGCGTCCTTTTATAAGCGCTCATAGGCACTCCTGTTCTCTCCCTCTGTCTCTCTCTTTTTCTCTCTTCTGTCCCCGACACCGTTTTCCTTCTCTGGTAATAACGACGATCACGAGGACTTCGCGCTGACGCATTGGTCCACCGGCGGACGCCACCGGTTTAAACCGTTTTTCGACGCTTCGTTAACGCGATTCCGTCGGGAAAAGGCGCACCGACCGGAAGCAACATCATTCAATGTGACGACTTCGTTCACCCCAACATCAGGCTGGACAAACGTTCGAGTAAGTGGGGGCGATCGATGACAGCGTGACTAAAAACCATGCTCGTCCGATCAAGCGCTTGTTGCACGTGCAGCCGCCCAATTGAAACGTGATGTGTACGGGCTAAAGTGGAAATCGTGGCGCGCGGGATCCGATGCAGGAAATGCATTATTAAACGTGATTTATACCGGAGAAGTATCTGTATTATCTTTGAGAAATTTGGATAATTTAGTCGAAAATAGTGATCACGGTTGTTTAGTCGTAATTATCGATACTATACGTCATTCGTAATGCATACTTATCACTTGCAAATCTTTCATCATAAATAACGATCAAATAATCTTCTCCGCATTCGCGGAACACTAACAGGATTCACAAAACATCAGACATCCGGAAACAAGACCTCCACGATCCTACAGACATTTTTCCACGCAATACGGTAGGAACGATTATAAAACAATCATACGACCGAATAAAAAAAGAAAATGCCGGTTAATCGAAATTTTTTGAAGATCCCGCACTTTCCATCAAGTACGGCTGTTCCCGACGCCTGTTGACAGGGCCGCGGCAGAAAAGCAATTGGTCGACCGATCTATTTAACATCGTGGCCAATTATCCTTCCAGCCAAGCGGATCAGGTCGATCTCTCGAGATCGCTGTGTAAATACGATCCCGAACGAGGCCGTATAAAAAGCGGACCACGAGCGATGCGCATCTGGCCCCTACGATATACCAACACATCAGCGTCGCCTCTATCTGAAAGGATGGATTACGATCGCGTGATTGCTGGTGCGCCGAGTGGCGCCCATATAATTACCCCCTTTTCTATGCTCCATCGGGCTGGCCCCTGGTACCCAATGCCCGGCCCTATTCAGCCAGGGTGTTCCAATAAAGAAAACAATGGGGGCTTTCCTTGTGGGACACGGGCAGGGAGAGGGATCGGTTCATATTCTTCTCGGTGCCGATTCACCGTGTCTACAATGCGCTCACCGCAGGTCACGCTCCGTTCGGTTCCTCTCTACTCTCTGTGCACGCTCGACGGCATAATAAATCATTTCGCGGAACCGCTCAACCGGAAACGAATTTTGTACGCTCCGTTCGTGCCTGTCATCGACGGCAACGATCGCTGGAGACGTCGATCGTCGATGACCACGTTCGATCGCGTGGTTCGCGCTGTGATTAAAATCAAATTTAGTCAACGTCCCGACGCTACGATTTACGCAATTTATAAATATATAAATTTTCAAGCAGATCGAACGACTCTTCTTTTTTTTTTGATAGATCGATCTGATCGTATCAGTATTGTAAATTGTACTAATGTCGAGACTTTTAATTTGAATATTTCAAGATCTGCGTAAGTTATTCGTCTAAATTTATTATAAAAGTGAAGCATTATTTGAATCGTGAAGAACTCAGCTCGACTGTGAATTGAAAAGCAAGAAAAAGTTATGACATCGTAAATATTATCTTCTACGTTTACTTTAGCATGTGCTACTGTTTGTATCATCTTCGCGCAATCAATAAACTTATGTAAGTAAGACATTTGTTTCTTGAGAATTGGGCATTAATCGTGTACTTATGTAATGAAGTCGAGTGGTTGACAGAAAAAAATAGTCGATCAGTTTGGCTTCTAAATGATCATTTTTAAATGTAGACTCAAGATTGCAAATTAACGTATGTTATGTATGTAGTTGATAATTAAAATAGTTTACGCAATTTAATATCTTATCACTCAGAAATTACTCATAAAAAACTGAAATGTCATCATTTAATTTCCCACAAATGGTGATAATAGTAAAACGGCAGCAGTAACATATTTTTTACTGTTTTGCAAAAAATAACATACCAAGAATTGCTATTCGAAATAGTCTTTTATAAGCGCGCACTCGTATATTAATATGTATATATTTCTCGACATTCCTTTACTTTCGGATGACTGTGTAAAATTTAATTTTTAAAACTGATTCGTGCCAAATGTTGACTTAGGACCGACTGAGTGTTTAAGCAGCAATTAACGGCGAACGATACTTTGTTCGACGATTAGTAAAATGCTATAATGTACGATTCGAGTGCATTGTCACGACATCAATATCTATTGGAAAGTTAATAATAATCGTGATTCCAAGATCGGTAGTCGAATGACGTCTGAAATGCAGGCATCTCATAATACAATGCTAATTAGGAAATATGGGTCCCTGTATACCGAAACGTTTATGTAATCTGCAAGTTTACTTCACGCGGGAAAACAGTCGGGTTACGTGACCAAAGAGGTTAGGTTATTCTCAAAACTTTTAACGAATCAGTGATATTCGCTTATATTGACAAGAAAAATAAATATCCGTACAAAGATCGTCGTTTCAAACGATTATTTCAAATGGATAGCATGAAATTTGTATTTTTCTTGTTGAAATAATGAAGTACTATGAAGAAAGATGTGTTCTTTGAAGTTTTATAAAATGTATAAACAGAATCAACAACCGATCTTTGATTATCAAAAATATTCATATCACTTTCGATAGAAAAACGAGTATCGCACATTTTATGTTCTATCGAATATTATTTATACTGCAACCAAATGACATACCTTCACTACATAAAGAAAAGCATCTCGGAACTTCTTAGAAAATCCTGCCAAAATCAGCCAGTATCCGTTTAACGGTATCAAACAACAATAGCAGGCAACCGAAGAACTCGGAAACCGTATTCTCGACAACACGAGTAGTTGAGAGAATTTCGTGATTCTTTCATCGAGTACCGATGGAACTTTCCGGAAAGATCGAGTTTCCGCAGCGACCTCCTTAGTGGCACGAGCGGGTTGGTAGCGCATACACGAACTCTCAGATGCATCGTCGTCGAATTCGGTCAGGAAATGCCGGGCGAACTTGGACGATTTCGCGGAGTCGACGAGACCGTGTGTGGATTACGTGACGCCTTCAGAATGAAAATCTCGCCCAGTTCTCTCTCGGTTCCCCGTCGGGTTCGAGTTCAGTAGACCCGTTTCAAAATATAGGACGAACTCTATACGCGACATCGGAACTAACGGCGTCGCTCGTAGCGCCCTCATGCTCGAGATGCTGGCTCGCAGCTGACGCGTTCGAAAAGCTGAGATATTCGAAAGTCATTTACCCCTTTGTCGCGGCAACTTTCCTCCCGATAAATCTTCCTCGAGAAGAAGAAGAGGGTACGAAAGTTTACTTGTATGTATGTGCATGTGTATGTGTGTGTGTGTGTGTCAGCATGAAGTGTTTGACTGCATGTGTGAATTCACGCGTACGTGGCCAACCGAGCGAAGAAGGATCTCGCGAAGCATCTTTTATCCAACGTGGAAAAGATATGGTGAGTAAGAGGGGGGAATAAAATATTCGAGACGAAGCCATGGCAGTCAAAAGTAGCAAGGAGAAGCTAAACCGAAGGACCCCTCGTGACGAAAGCGGGGCGCGTTCGATCGTAAAAACTCCTCGACGACACTTTGATTTCCCTTTTGTCGTGTCCGCGCCGTTGGAGGCCTTTGGAAAGGTTTTAGAGGCCGCGGTTCTATCCACTGAAAGGCAATTGCCTGTTGGATAGCGCACTGCGACGCAGTCAAAGGCGGCCAGATGAATTTTTGACGGGAAAATAGTGGATACGAATTCACGGAGTCGACGTATACACAGAGGGGGTCGGCTACGGAACACGACGCTTTCTAATAATACGCGCGCCCCCGTGTCTCGCTTCGACGTGTGCCGCGCACCAAGATACCGGGAAAAGAGGAAAAAAAACGGAATACCCTTGTCGTCGAGGGAGAAAAAGGAAGAAAGTGGTGGAGGTAGAATCGTGTGGGCAAATATGTTCTATACTCTATACTTTATACCGTGGTAGATACACACGTGCATATATATACGTATACATACATCCGACATACGTATTTACCTTGACGCAAGACGTCTGGCAGTGAAGAAAACGAGAACAAGGGTCGCCTTTAATGACCGATGCCGATCGATGGTTTAGTTTTACAAATATAACGCGGTTTCGTTATGAGTAGGGATAGATTGAACAGACGACGGTGGCGGTGGCGGTGGCGGCGTCGTCGTCCATGGTAAAACCGACCAAGCGATTAAAACAGCGATGGATACCGGCGGTCCGAGAGCGTCCCGAGGGTTAATTAAAACCTCTCTAATTATTTATAAACAGTCATTTCTTTTTCCCGCGCGATAATAAACGTGTAATGCTCACAGCGACACCGGATTGGTCGACTGGCCGGGACACTTGCCCGTGATTGGTCGAGCCACCGACAGCCGTTCGAGTCCGCGCGGACTCGATAGCTCCGTTTTCGTCGCACTCATCGCGCCGAATGGTCCTTGACTCCCTCTCCGTGTCATTCCTTTATACCGTCCTTCTCGCTCACGTTGATTCTCGCGTTCTCTCACTTGCTCGTTCGCGCGTCGCCACTCTCGACGGGTTTCTCTCTCGGTCGCACTCAGGAGCTCGGTCTACCAGCGCGTAATCTGTAAATCCTCGACCGTGGAGAGAACGTAGAAGTCCGGTAAGTTGCTCGAACGGAATCCTCGTCCTCTTACTTCTCCCCTTCCCCTCCCGCTGAGTTCCTCCTTCTACGGGCTCTTCAGTTCTCCTCATACCCTTCGTGCTTATCCTTCGTCTCCATCGTCGCTCCCCTCTTCATCTTTCGTGTCTCTTTCCGTCACTCTCCATTTTGTCTTCTCTTACCATCTCCTTTTCCCCAAGTTGCTCTCCTATATATGCGTATCTCTCTATCCGTGCTCTCTCGGCGCACTCGTTCCGTCTCCTTCGTTTTTCCTTGCCCAGGTTCTCTACCACTGGTTTCCATTCCAAGTCGGTGCCCACTCGAAGAAGGAAGCGAGGGGATTTCTTTCAGCGCCGATAAAAGCCTCGCCTCGCTGCCCAATATTGATTCGCGCTCTAATCTGCGGAGAGATCCTTCGCCATCCCCTCCATCCGTTTCTCTCACGCCCTCTTACTCTTTCACCCGTTCTTCCTCTCTTTTACTCTCTTTACACGCAGCTACCACCACCCTTTCCGTCGTTCCTTTTGCCCACCTCAGCCGCCGACGTCTCTTACGACGTCGACAAAATAAACCGCCGATACCCCCGTGGTATAAGTAATAACTCCGGTCAAAGCAAAGGGAAGACGATATCGGGAAGACGGCATCTGGCAAAAGGACGTGTGCAAAGCCACTTCCGGAGAAATACAACGCCGTAATTCCGCGCTTATGGATACAGCTCGATAGCGGCCGAAGCGCCATCCAATATAAACGACGAATCCGCCGATTACCCGGTCGGTATTTCAATTAGTGAACCGTCGCGTCACCCTTGTATTTTGTTCGAACGACCAACCGACGTCTTTTAACCGTAAATTAAGGAGGAAAAGAAAAAAAAAGAGAGGTACGCTGTCGCGTATGATAGAAACGATTTCTTCTTTCACCGTGAACACCATTCTGACTGTTTATCCGAGTTTTTCTCCCGATGATGCTCGCTGGCCGTATTTCTTTCTGTAGTTATTTTTTCTTCTCGTACTACCGTACACAAGACCGCGTGTCGTTTCAGCGCGACTCGAATAACTTTCTTTGAAGCGCTGGCATCGACGAAAAGTAACTGGCGCTGGGGAAGCGAACTAATGTTTATATTATCGTAACTCGTTCTATTGCTCGATGTTTATCGAAACCACGCTACTTTCCGGGCCCCGTAAAGGTTACAGACCGAAGCGATTCCGCGCGTTTTCCACTGGACTTAGCACAATGCCGCGCAAACAGGCGCTCGCGCCTGCTTTTAGAGCCCAGCGGTCGCGATACAGAGAAAGCGGCAACCGAGCGAGCCAACGAAACAAATTGCGCGGTCCGATTGAATAATCCACGAGGATCGTGTTCTTCTGTGGCAGGTTAGTTCTTCGTAACTCAGCCGGTAATACAAGTTTAAGGAAACGCCTCGGCCAGGACTTCTCAAAGAAGTCTGCGGAAAGCGCAAAGGAGAAATTGGATGGCGTTGGATGAAAATAGTAGGAAGGAAGGAAGGAAGGAAGGAAGGAAGGAAAGAAAGAACGAGGAGAAAATGGAAAAGGATCGTGCTCGCGAGCAATGAAAAATAATGGGGCGGCACCACCCCCGTCGTTTCCTCTTATACTTCATGAAGTAGAAAAAGGAGAAGCTCGCGCTGCCGCCCTTTAATCTTCGCTTTAAGCCACCAACCGTTTCGCGAGTTTAGCGCGAAATGAAAAATTCATTTCCATCGAGGCGACACGACTTTCTCCCGCTCGTCTCTTTCTTCTCTTTCTTTTTCTCCTCGCCCTCTTTCGCTTACTGTTCAGCATTCCACCGTTTTTCCGACCGTTTCTTAACGTCCCGCCGCCCGTGGAATTCATTACGAGAATGTCTGCACGCCGCACATCCGATTACAGAAATGACGCATGCGAGAGAATGCTCTTGTAACAAGGTTTATAGAGGAACGCGGCGGACGAGTCGGTTTGTCTTTAACAGGCCTCCGGGTATCTTAATCGATCCTACAGTAATCTGTTACGGCGAATTGTCCTATTTTTTTACGTCAATTCCATTCGACGCATGTGGATAGTGTTATTACGCTCGTTAGATTAGAGGGATCTCGCTCGTAGGAGTCAGTCGTGGGAGAATCCACGTTTATTCAGTTTGATTCGACCGAGGATTAAGTGGAGTGAAAATTAACCGAAACTAATGGAACTGGATTTAAACGTTTTCCTACCAAAGAACTATATGTGTATTGTTTCGGTATCTTTGCAATGGAAATTTGGATTCAGTATATATGTAAAAATTAGAAATAGTAACGAGCAAATGTTGGTTGCTTGTGTTTACATTACTGTAGCAACAAAAAATGTGCGAATAAATAATACGAAGCACAAACAGGAAGCGTAACTAAACAAAACGTATAATTTATTGGTATATATTTCGGATTTCGGCTCATGTTTTCCAGATATGTATCTGTAAATATTCATTTTTCCCCAGCAAGACTTTATTTGCCAAAATATCATTAGTATTTGAACATTTGAAATTTGAACTATTTTTGAACCACTTCGATGTATTTCGTGATATATGCATGATACCAAGTCATCGGTTAAATTGTTACAAAATCAACAATTCTTAACTAGAACTGGAAACAAACACGATGAGTAACATGCCGTGTCGTCAATTAGCATAACTCCAGAAAAAAAGCACGCTCGTCCCATAAAACGATTAGAAGAAAGAATCGCAAATACATAACAACACCGGTCTTTCCTTTTTACCCGCCGCTTTATTCCTCCAGAAAAAGGCTGAAAAACGGAGAACGAAACGGAACAAACACCGGTTGATTGCATCGTTTTTCCACGATCCGGGACAGCTTTCAAGACGCTCATTCCGGCACGGGGCGTTAATTCGTATCTCGTTCCGCATCTTTCCGCACGGACACGCGGTGTTTACGCGTGCGGGCGCGCGAGACCTATTAATTTCGCATCTTGTCTTTTTTTCCCCAGGCTGTGACTTTTCCGCTCGAGTTTACCGTAGCCGTAAGTGGCCGTATTAATTATTTCCTCGTTCCTGCCCCCGTGATCCGCTCTCATCATGCTCTCATATTCATCCCCTATCAGCGGGTTCGCGTCACCCTCCGGCGATTACAGCGTTGCCTTCGTGCCGCAATTTATCAGGTGGTGCTGGATTACTATATTTTCCTGCGCGATGAGTGCCACCGCGCCGTATCCTGGCGCAACTCTCGCTGCACACATTGCGATTTGCATGCGAACTGGCGCCGTTATGCGCCAGATAACGAGCTTGCTGCAGTGAGCTGCGAGCATACGCAAGCATTAATACTCGGCCGCGATACCGTGCGTGTAAACCGATTCGTGTCGACTTTTGCACGGAGAGGAAAGTTTAACACGTAGGTGGTCTCGTCTGTGTACACAAACACTATACGCGTACTCTCTCTCTCTCTCTCTCTCTATCTATCTCTTCGTCGCGTTCTACCTTCTTGGACTTTACCCTTCTTCGTTACGCGTTACGTTCTCTAGTGGTTGGCTTGATCTCTTGCGTGCACGTTTATGGCACGTCGGTGTAACATCGTTAAATCGATCGAACCGTCCACTCTTATCGCTCGATCTCGTTAATAACCTTCTTTCTCTTCCCTTAATTACCGCCGCGGCACGAGAAAGGAGTAACGCGAGCGCACGCGAGCGAAAACGAACCATGGAATCTCAGCCGGCCCGTGCTCCAACGCGTTTCTCACGATCATGGCGAATCAGACCGGATTAGATTGTCCGATCGATGCTACTGACGATTATCGGCAAACTTTCGATCGTATCGTTCCGGCTCGATTCATCGATAATGTGGCTCAAAGAAAGGAGATAAGAGGACCGGTGAAATCAGACGTAATGAGCTTTCAACATCGCGGTTATGCCTCTTCTCACAGTTACGTACGAAGCGTGTGTATTGTGTTTCTGAGTTGATGTCCCGTTCTCGACTCATTGATGGATAGACTGTATTTCAAGATATATTGTATTTCCAAATGAAACGTTCTTCTATCAGATCCCACGTGTTATCAAATCTTTGTGGTCGTATGAAACTTACATACTACTAAATGATACAAAATTTAATATATCCACGTAGAAGTAATTAATTAATACGCATGTGCTGTAATAAATACGATGGAGGGCAAATACTTCTCGCAGCTGCTGCAAAGTTAATTTTAACATTTCGTAGAATTTGGTGTAAAAGATTTAATAGAAAATGAACACTTTAATTTTTAGTAAGAACAACGATCGAATAAAATCGATAAAAAAATACCGATAAGTGTGGCTCAAAATATCTCGTACATAAGACACGTGTAACAAGGCACCTAAAATTTCATCTTTATCGGCGACCCTTACCACCGAACAAGAATGTACGATCAGATTGTTGGATCGTGTTCTACGATCTCGATGTCCTTTCCGATGTGTTGTTACTATCTTGCGGTTTGTTCAGATGATGACGCAAGGTCTTTTATTTGTTTTGTTGGCGGACGTACGGTTTCGGGACTCTCTGGGATACCATACCCTGTATATTCAGCTCTTTCTTTGTTCCTTTGGATGCTTGCGATCTTGCAGTTGCTATTTCTTTTATAGGTGCTACGGTTCATGGTTATGTTGCGCTTTTAGATTTCTTTGAATTTTTATGTCCTTGTAGTATGCTATTTGGAAAATCAGGTTTCGGATCGACGATCTTCAAACATCGTTTATGTATCGTATTTTATTGCAGAGAACTGTACAAAAAGCTATACTGTAAACGTATTCAAACATTCCACGAGTCATAGTACGTATTTACACTAAAGATTAATTACAATTATCCGGCGACAGTTCTACTTATACTACATTTCCAAATATGAATCATTAGGCAAATAGATCTGCTTTTATTTCGTATCGAATCTGGTTTAATAAATTCTGCCGTGCAACGAGATTTCCTCTAACGTTCGTATATCTATTCATTCTATCGCTTACATTAGTCTTTCAATTCAACTTATCAAGAGCGTTCTCGTTATCAGGAAGCCAGCTCGAGTGGAAAAACGAACAGCTCGAGTACGACAAGCCAGCGAGTGCTAATGAAAGAAGCATAATACGCGTGCGAATATTCGTGCTGGTTTGGCTGGGAATCCGAGAGGCTCGATGGAAAAGAAGGATGGTGGCCGATGTTCGCGCTGATTGATGAACTCCAAACAAATAGGACGAAACGTTATGCAGAACGTAGTCCGTGTACATCGTAGATCGTTATCGATTACGAAAGATTAATAGCTCGACGAAGTGTTGCACGGGTTTTAACGAGTTCCTGATAAAAAGTTGGCAGGCCGGTCTAGCGGCTTCTGATTCCATGGCACGAAACCGATCGATCCCCAACGAAAATCTCCCTCTGTGCCTCGTGTGCGGTTAATATAAGAAACTCTAACGAGCGTGTAAGAAACGTGAAATAATTAGTACCGGTTTCAACCGAACCTCCCTTCCTTTTCCACTCTGTCGGTCAATTTCTTCCTTTCCGTTTCTCTCTCTCTCTCTCTCTCTCTCTTTCTCTCTCTCGCGCGCTCTCATATAGACCTCTCATCTTCCGTTCTTACTCGTGTTGCCTTATGCAGATGCGAACGGAACGTATTAACGTCAGGTACGTACAAACTTGCCCTCGCCATCGGTACCTTCGCACGTGCATATGGCTTTAATGGATGTACTACATAACCGCAGAAGCGGGGGTATCGATGCCTCGCGTGGTAACTACGTTGCTCTTCCTCTTCCCCTGTCCTGTTCCCTTCGTTCTATCCTCGTCTAGTCTTGTAATCTCTGAACGATTCTCTCGAACACATGGAATAGATACATTATGCAAAGTAATTTTTTTGTCATCCTAGCGTGGGATGTAGCTAAATCACGACTAAAAGCGAAATCTCTCGCCAACGGTTGAAATTCATCGATAAACCGTAATTATAATGCTCCCTTTAACAGACGATTACATCGTTATTACGACGAAGCGGACAAGCATCGGCCGGCTACCGGCACCGAGTGATTTCAACCTCCGCCTGTTACGGATAGCCTCGTGGAAGGATAATTACCGATGAAATAAACTAGGTGTAATTCGAGTGATTCTGGTTTAAGTAGCAGGCCCGTGAGCTGGAAAATAGATCGCTCTGGGCGTGGGCTAAGCTCACCCCTCGATCTGCTCGTAATCGATGCACGAATAATTGGGAAACGAGAGGGAGTCCTTATCGGCCGGGCTTGAGAAATTAGATTCGCTTCTCGGAAGGACTAGCAGCGTTTTCTTCTGCGTTTATAAGCGGCCATGTTAATGATAGTATGGGATTATATTCATTAAGGAAATTGTATTGTAATTCGGGATATAATTCGTTCATGGCGATCGATCGAGCTTGTAGTACAAACTATTTAACCACTAACCGTCTATACATATATGCAGTTGTGTTTCGATTTTTTTCTTTTTTTTTTTTATTTCGTCGTCAATTTACAAGCAATTCTCATTGAGAATTTTAAGTAACCTGTTTCGATGCCGACGTTTCGAATTGAAAATATTGCTGTAGCGTTTATCCTGAAGATCTTTCGAACCATCCAAGGTCCTAGCTATTACAAAGAAATGCCGTTTTGTGCCATTTTTCCTTTTTCTTTTTTCATACAATATAACCTTCCTGACAATTCCTGAAATAGGATTGTAAAGAAAGCAAAAGATATGAGGCCAAGAGTCCGCACAAATCGTTAGGATTTATGTATTTAGGAAAGCTAGCTGATGCGTATAGTACGTTTTGAAGGTTCTCCTAGTTCATAACACAGTACAGAAAAGGGCTTAATTTATGATACCCTCGAGTGCCTTCGCTTTCTCTTCCTAGAACCCAGTGTGACAAAAACCAGGCGACCATCCGGGACGTTGAAAATTTTGTACTTTCTTTCATATTCTTTAAAAAGAAATTGCAAATTTTAATATATGGACAATACACATATGAATTTGTTTGAACAAATATTACTGGAATGCAATTTGTAATACCTATTAGTAAAATTAACAAAATTGTAGCAATAACGATACAGTAATAAAATAGGGAATAGTAAAAAGTAATATAATAATATAGTAGAGATAATTACATAGTAATAAAATTAACGTTAGTAAACCATGTCAACGACAACTAACTAAATAACAACAGCAACTTAGTAACAGCTAAGGCTAAACAATCGCAAACAACTTCAATGACTCATTGCATAGAAAGAAATAAAACACTAGTTCGGAACCCCACTATCGAACGTTGGCTCTATCTTTCGCTAATTTCTCAATTTAATTAATTTTCATTATGAAAAATCGAATTGTTCAAAAGCAAATTTGCCCATCTAAAGATTTCAAAATTATCTTTTTTTATTATTTAATTTGTACTTTACAATTTGTCCAGCTGGACATTTTTTTTTTATTTAATACTTTGCATCCACAATTTGTCCAATTTGGACATTTGGTAGAATTTTTTTAGCTGTTTGATTATCATGTGGGTGGCTACCCCCAGCGGGGTACCATCTTCGTGTTTGTTAGGTTATATCCTTTGTGGGATCTGCTGGGTGAAGCTTAATTGCTAAATAACACGTGGATGACTACCCCCAGCGAGATACCATTTTCGAGTGAGATTTCAAAATGAATTTCAAAACGCAATATCCCTAACGTCAATGGCTCTGCTATTTCTCAATTTATAGAATGGATCAATGGCTTCTGAAGAGTTCATATATGTCGGAGAAGGATTTGAAGTATGGGCGTCTGATGAACCTTCACTCGAATTGACCATCGCGGTTATGCATTCCAGCTGATCGTTATTGACACCGAGGCGATGACTACAAGAGGTTACAGGCAATGACGGCAATAGGACAAACGAGAGGTCGATGACAACGAATTTACGTTCGACACGAATCCACGTCCACGGGAAGACGAACCCGATATGATACACGACGATCCTGGTATGACTCCACGTACTAATCGTAATGACTCTCTCAATAAGTAACTCCATAACTTTCTCGATACCTCACTCCCCCTAATACAAATGGAACTGCCCTTATATGGTCTTCTCCCCACCTCTCGAGTCAATCTTTGTCTTTAAGGAGAGCTGCATAATTATTCCATAGCTCTGTTATTACACGTCTCTCCCGTGACCGTGGCTACGTTCGGTGACTCATTATGTCACCTCGAGCCCAAAAGCCCATCGTCATAAACCCTGAGTACACATAATCGGATTAGCGTCTTACAACTATTTCCTATTTTTATCGCTTAAGGGTAGCTACAATAAAAGTTGGTACAATACCCGGGCTAGGGTATTGAAGGTTTTCCTAATCACTCCAAAAGAAAGGCCCCGATGTCCTTTCATCTCCGACATACACATACAGGGTGGTTGGTAACTGGTGGTACAAGCGGAAAGGTGGTGATTCTACGCGAAAAAAGAAGTCGAAAATATAGAATAAAAATTTTTCGTTTGAGGCTTTGTTTTCGAGAAAATCGACTTTGAATTTTCGCTCGGTACGCGCGCACTTTATCTACAGACACCTAAGAACCAGCAATTTCGATTCTTATATCACAAAGACCTCCGTACGAGAAAGGATCTGGTTGTTGATAAAATATATAGGCGCTCACTGTTTGTTCGGTCGCAGTTGTACGCATCGAAGGAACGTTTGGAGAATCCAGTGATTCGCTCTGGAAACTCGAGAAGAGTCCGTTATCCTCTTGGCTCATTGTCGAGTTTAACCCTGCTCTTTCTTCCAGCTCAACCTGAAAACAGCCTCTAAACTCTAAACACGGGGGCGTGTGTACGATCTGGCATCGAATTTCGATTCCGTTGGTCGATTGCGTATACGCTCGAGCACTCGAACTCGGTGGTTCGAGTTTCTCGAGGACCTCTCGTTATTTACTGTCATTCGATTCGGCTACTCCCTGGAACCGTTCTCGAGCGGCAAGGGCGATCGTTCGAGCACGGTCGGACGAAAGAAGGAAGCAAGGAAGAGAAAAACAGGGACGTCCCGTGGAAAACTCGAAAAGCTCCTTGACCAGGCTACCCGTCGATGGAAAATTCAATCAGACCCGGCTGGACAAAGAGACTGGAATTTGCGGAGATCGAGGAACAAACCGAATGCACATAGGCACTTACATTCCCTTATGCTTGGTTCGTAAGCTTATCTCGAATGTGCAGATTTTCGTTTTCACTTTTTCAACGCGAGTTGTTGCTTCGATGTAACGTTGAGAGTATACAGTTTTCATAACTTTCTCTGTCCTGAATCCAAAATTCCCAGTAACGAATCAGTTTTTTTTTTTTTTTTTTTTTAGTGAAGCTAAACAAGATAATTTATATTAAATTGGACAATTTTCATGGCGCTCAAATTATCCGATTCGAAAAGGATTGGATTTTTTAAATATACACGGTTTATAACTTAAGCTTTGCAAATAACATCGTGACGTTAATTTGTAACTTTTACGAGAAATCATCTGGTTTGCTATTTCGTCCGGAAACAACGCTCTAAACATCTCCATATCCCACCGCAGCACAGCGAAGAACCCTCCTAAAAAGATATACATGGATGTAAAATCGTTTCCGCTTGAATAACATCGCAGAAGGAAGGAAAGTGCGGGAAGCTTGGTAGTCCGTGTTCTCTTAGGATTCGATCGGCGTGCACGTCGAACGAAATAATCATATCCCGGTTAGATTTCAATGCGCTTATCCCTCCTTCGTCCTCTCGCTGCGCTGTTCTACCGTTCGGCCAGCAAAAGGAGCACCTCTTATCCCTGTCACCGCGAGAGGCAGAGAGGCATTACTCGCGTAATAGCGATCTGAAAAGCGAGTACACTCGTTGCCGGTTTACCAGGTTTCCTAACAGTAATTTATCGGCTCCCATAGCGGCGCGTGATGTACGAGCAGGACCACTCTTTCCTTCCTCGGCCAGATCGAAGATAAACGGCGTATTGTCTCGGTGCACGGCGGACTAGGAGAATCGCTGGCCACGTTGCTGCTCGTTGAAGGAGGCGAACGATCGTTCTTGCGGGCGCACCCTGTATGCAGATATCGAACGTAGGTGTGTTGAGGCCATTATGCCCGCTCGAAAGACTTCTACCTCGCCAGTGTATGCGTGTACCGTGTGTATGCCTATATGCCATTCCGCACACAATCTACTCGGCTCCGTTATTATTCTACCGTCGCGGCCACCGCCATTTACTACGGAAGACAAAGATGGCGCGTGAGGTCTTCGTCATCGGTAAGAAAAAAAAAAAAAAAAAGACGACGAGAGAGAGACGAAAAGAGAGACGACAGGGTGGCCAGAGGGGGTTGCCATTGTCGCGAGGAGAACGGAAATTTTACGATCGTTATCGGATCCTCCCGTGCTCGAAACTTTCGAAACTGAGTAGTCACCGTTTCGTCGTGCTCGATAAAGCGTTAAGTAGTTAGCGTCGTAGCGTAGCTGGTGAGCGAGCGAGAAGCAACTGGCCATCGTTCTACCGATACGTTCTATCTATTCCGGTGACAAGTCCAAGTAACTAGCCGCGTTTTTATAACGCGCTTATCTCTTCGTGGACTCTGACACGCGTACTCCTTTACCTTTGCACTGGTATCGTTTTGTCACGGTATATTTCCGTCGTTAATTCCTCCATTTCTTTGCAGTTTCTTCGCTTCGTTCGGTGCATACATGTTGTTGAACGTTAACCTTCCAGACTTGACACCGATAGACGGTACCGGCTCATCAATTTTCTACACTCATAAATTTGCCTTCATATCTACGCGCTATATACGAGGATGTATATTTTCGAATGTTATGCGTAGAATGGTAATCATCGAGCGCGTTCTCCTTGGGCACAAATTTATTACGATTGGAAAGAGATTACTATTGTTTACGTTATTGTTAAGCATTTTTTAGAGAAGCAATTTGAACGTACGTACGCGCCTAACTGGCGGACGTTAAGGTTAATCGCGTATTTGTGAAAAGAGTTCATATAACATGGGAATATTTATTCGCAGGTACGTTAATTCTGTCTTTTAATTGAATTAAAAAAAAAAAAAAAAAATGGAACGGGTATATGGTATTCCGAGGTTAAGAGGTTAAAGGATTGGCAGTTTAACGAAGGAGCACGTCAATTGATATTTTACATGAAATAATGATATTACGATACATAAACACGGGATACAAATATTTCGAATAATAAGCCCTTTAATATATCCTTAAATTTTCATGTCAATATCTTGATTAATTTAAAAGATACAATTTCAGCAAAATCATTGTTTATGATAAAAGCGCTCTGTCGATAAAGTATTAATCGCTTCGAGCAAGGCAATTATTATTTACATAACAAATTACCTATGATTATTCTATATGTAGTTACCTACTCCGTGATATGTAATAATTATCTATAATAATTTAAAATTGTAGAAGAAAATTATTCAGATATTCATATGATAAGATTAAACGGCGATTACTTATCAACAAAGTTGAAACGTATGTACTTTGATCGGTAATAATTGCATGTTTACTTCTTCGAAAAACTATTTCAATGCATATTCATATTTTCGTTTTGCGACGTATAGCTGTCGATAATAAGTTGCGCGACTGTTTTTCACACGATTTATACACCTCACGCGATCTTTCCTCGTTTCAGAGTAATTTTCCGCTAGCTATCTCGAGCCGACTCTGATCGTCATTACTCCGAAATTTATCACGCAGCACGGCGTAAACAGGTTCGAAAGCGGGATCAATCGTGAGAATAGGAGAATCCAACCACCCTCGTCGGCAACGAACGAGGGGACGACGGATATTCTCTCCGGGATCGCGTAAATCCGATTACGTGGAAAGCAGCAGCCGCGTTATAAATTCCCGATGAAAGTCGACTTTAGGGAAAATACCGACCCTTCCCATCCTGTGTTATCCTGCCCTCTCGTTGGAAGATCGACAGAAGAATCGCCACCGTTACCACCGCCGCCATTGGCCAGCCGCGCCACCGTAGAATTTATTTATTTGCTTAACGCGCCTTTTATGAACCGGTAGCGGCTGGTGCGGCCGTCCTTCCTGTTCGTTTGACCGGTCTGCGAATGAAAAACGAGATGAACGGGGGAAATGAAAAGAGGGAAAAGCACACGTGTGTATGTATATGTGTGTACGTGTGTGTGAGAGAGAGAAGGTGTGAAGAGGGTGGAAAAAGAGATGATGATCGTATTCGTGCAGAGGGATCTGTTACGACGAAAGGAGGGAGACAGAGAGAAAGGAAATGAGTAAAAAGGTAAGGTTGAACAATAAGAGGAAGAATGAGAGGGCTCGAGAGAAAAAGGACGATAAATTAGTGGGCTTACACGCTCGGCAGCTTCCATTAGGCTAACGTAGCGAAGTATTATTAAGTCACCGGCCGTCTTCGATAGTTACGGACGACCTCCTGCGCTCGTGGATAATAATAACACTGTCGATCCGAGGCTGCGACGCACACCGGGATAATAATAACACAATAGACCGTACGATGGGAAACCGAGGAAAAAAGCAGGGAGAATAGGCCCACGGGGATGATAGCCGTAACAAGTCGAGGGAAGGAACAAAGTCGGGACTCTAGCGAGCTTGTTTGCCAATTAAACGTCACGACACAGAGGCCATTGAAAAATCGGACAAGACAGGGGACTTTGGTCTTGGGGATATCTTTGGCGTGTTAACGGAACTGCGATTTGTTCTCGCGTTTCTAATTATTTTTACTTTCTTACTGTTGATGGTTTTCATCGATACGCGTCGAGACGTTGCGCGTATACAAATTATTACGATCACTTTGAAATTATCATTTGAAATTTGAACAACGGTGGAAGTGGAAATTTTCAAAATGAAACGCAACAAAAGATATTGTTACGTTTTTAGTATCCTATAAGGATCTCAAAACTCTGGACGAGATTGTTTGAAATTGTAAAGCAGAATTCGTCATTCTTTTATGCGATTAGAATAATTTCATTATTCGCTGTGTGTATTCTACGCTGAGTGGAATTTTATAATATTTGACACCCTCCAGGATATCCCGTTTCTTGTACAAAGGAAAGATATTAATCTTAATATTTTCTTTTTATTATTATTTAATTTATACTTTGCAATTTGTCCAGCTGGACATTTGATAAATTTTTCTAACTTAATTGCTAAATAACACGTGGATGGCTACCCCAGCGGGATACCATCATTAATCGCGCAATATGCAAATAAATTTCTATTGTGCCGATAAAATAAAATAACTATGGCAGATTCTCGATTATAAAATGTTAATGCACGCAATATCGCGTCCGTACAATATTCGCGGAGTTATACACCAAAGCATTACTATGTTTAGCGTTTATTTGTAATTGTACATCAAGAGGAAAGCGAAATGATATTGTTTCCACTTGGCAAAAATTGATAATTCAAAGTCGATTTCTCTCCAAACGCACGTTTCGAACGACATAAAACACCATGCGGTCGATCTTAAAATACTGCGACATTGTTCTCGCCACTTTCACCATGATGAATGTCATCCTGACCACCCTGCTAGTGCCAGCGTGAGGTCGGCTCTTAATAGAGCCAATAAACAAAACTGTTCTCCGACTCTCCAGCCCACCGCTTGTCACTACACACTGCTACACACATATACAACACGAATCTTCAATTCTGAAAGTCATGACTAACCCATTACAAAATGTTTCTTTCAACGTCTATGCAGAATACATCGACGCAAATCCACGAAAACGTTTCGCGCAGCAGCCATTGCTTTTTCCCTTTCTTTTCGCGAGTTCCACCGCAATCGCCATTACAATCTTACGAGTGTTAATCACCACACTCCTTGCCGCTTGCCGCGAAACGAATTTCCTTCGGGCTTTGGTGTGCATGGCCAAGAAATCTCCAGTGGTTTTCCCCACTCATTCTCGTTAAGTACTCGTTTCACTATCGTTAAACTATGACTGCAGCGGACTTTGTCACGTAGGAATTTCCCGTGTGTGTCAGCGTTAGAATTTTACCGAGAAGCATGAGCCTTTTGCTTTATACGACCGAAGTATTCGCATGACATAATGGGTGATATCGGTGATCCTGTGAATAAAATAACGAAATCAGTTGCTTCTTAATATCGAAAGAGAATCAGTCATCAAACGATTGATAAATAAATGTAAGCAGAATATCGGATCATAAAGAGATTACTAAATCCCTCAATAAATGAAATCGATTATTGAAAATAAATTCAATAAAATTCAAAGCTAATACAAAATATTATCGTATCAAACCGAACAAAATCCATAAAGCTTCATTAATTTCATTTCGCTATAAAAACAAAATTTGATAAATATCGATACCTCGGTATAGGTCAAATCGAATGTGCAAAATAAACTTGATAAAATTTCATATTTTGCAGAGGCAGCGTAACTGTCTCCAAATATCATCATTCTGGCGAGTGCTGTTGCAACGCGAAAGACTTCTAATGACGACAAGGGACAATAGCACTCGGCGGGTCAATTTTCGCCGCAAGCTCGCAAGTCATCCGGCGTACCTCATCGTGTAATTCAGTCCACACCGGTGTAACGTACGGGAAATGTCCGCGGGACAAAATCCACTCGCCTGCACCGTCTCTAAATTCAAAAGGAACGCGAAGCGTGGTATTCTTCTCACGATTCGAGGGATCTAACGGGGACACGATTTGTATGGCGAGTAACGTAACTCGTGGAACTTATTACGCGCGCGCCTAATGATACGCTGGATACCAAAGAGTATTGTCGGGGACGGCGAGCTGTCCGCCGTGTGTAATTGGCCAGAAATGCTTTCCATGGTATTCAAATAGTCGTAAATGGATACGTAGCTCGAGAGATTAACGAATATATTATGCGCGCGAGGAAATCGTCGAGTCGAACAATTTCCTTTGGAAAACTTGACTGGAGCTTGTGGCTGGTAATTCTCGTCGATTACGATTCGGCCCGGAGGTAACCGCAGGCAAATTATTACGCGTCGCCGAAATTAACTCAAAGCATTGACAACGTATGCACGTTGGGAACGCAGGGTGCCACGTATTAACATAATACACGTGCGACAGTTCTACGGCGCGCTGTGCAAACGCCGACAGAGCTCAGTGTTTTTTGTACTTCTGTGTAATGGGTCGATCGGTTGAACGTAAAAACTGAAAATTAAAAAAAACAACCCGACGTGATATTCCATCGTTAATTTCCCCTCTCTTTTTCCTCACATTTTTTTCTTTTTTCTTTTTTTTTTTTTTATTTATTCCCAACGCGGCTTTCAACACGGGTATCATCGGTTCTCCCGTGATCGACGTCGCGGTCCGCGACCGCGTTGCTCGCATGCAAAAACCATCGGTGCCTAGTCCGCTACGAACTTTTAATTATGCATGCATGCGCGTCTGCGCGCAACCATGCGTTATAATACGGAATCGCGAGCGGGAACGAGAACGAGAGGGTCTTTGTGCAACAGAGATGGCATAATTTAACGAGAAACCGGCCGATCGATAAACGATCGCCGGGGCACGATGTGTCTGCATGCTTGGAGATTTTCGTGTCGTAATATGAACAGGCCGGCCCTGTACACAGTTAGTACAACGAGCCACGGCTTGGTGCAAATGAGTAATTATTCGGCACGCACGCTCGATCGCGTTAATCGCGCTGCTCCGCTTACCGCCCGCGGCTCGTGGCTCATGGCTTATAATCTTTCGCGCTCTCACGTTATATCTACGCGCGCCCGGTACCCTGCCTCGCTGATCGTTCGCCAAGTATCTATCACGGTGGCACGATAGAGCCGGAACGGATCGAAGGAAAAGCGGATTACGATCTCTCGCGATGAAGTCCGCCTCGTTTACCGAGATACTCTAATCCGCGAGATACGTCGAAGCCGGCAAGCCAGCTGGAACAAATCGGCTTCGCGGTATTCAGATACGCGCAATAATGATGCACAACGTGAAATAGCTGTGAACCGCGTTCGTAAAATCAATCGATGGTTCGGGCAGCGATTATAACGCTGTTGGCCGAGATGTCCCATGTATATCGTAGGCGATATAACGCGGTTTGAGAGTCGAACAACAGTGTTGGGATTTGAAAGGGAACGCGAATTTAAGGAGATTCTTTGAATGCGTAGAGTCTCTGGTTCAATCGTATTTTAAGGATTTGCTTTTGAAATTAAAGATAGGTAGCTGACTGACGCAGCGTTCAGCCAAGGCTTGGCGTTTGTTCTATTTCTCAAGTCCATAATTTTATTAACGAAACTAAAAGAACAGAGTCGATCGTATCGTCTATTCCTACATCGTAAACACGAACCTAACCCCTGGTTTAGAATTCATCTACGATGTACGACAAGAAATTTAGATGAACTCACCGATTTCACACGTGTACTTGAGTTCAGCATAAGGGAATCAAGGAGGCTGGCAAAAACACGCAACCGGACCGCTGCGAATCGCAACATGGTTGCCTACCAAGTCGCTGAAGGTAGAGATAATAGCGAAGCGTGGTTCAGAGGGCCGGGACTATTAAGACAGTCATAAAACAATCGGGAACTACGAGGGTTGAAATGTAACAGCTATCCAACACCAACGAGGATCCTCCGCGTTTCTGAGATTTTACACGCCGCTCATTCACTTTAATGCACTCGGTCCTTATAAAGCGAAAGGCGCGTAGGCGGCAAGACGAAGACAAACGAACTACCACACGAGGGGAAGAGGATATCGCCTATCGCGGGGATGCGCGTTGCGGCGGCGTAGAAACGAGCAAAGCGACAAGAGCATTTACGTCTGTGCGCGCAATTGCACGAGGTGCAACACGTGGCGATGTAGAGAGAGAGAAGGAGAGAGAGCGAGAGAGAGAGAGAGAGAGAAAGAGACGGAGAAAGAAAGAGAAAGTAAGCAAGAACAGGTCCATGTGTGTACGAAGAGCGGCATGGTCGTGGCCGTGTCGCGGGTACAGCGACTGCGCCTAATTAGCCGGTCGGCCGCGCGCGGAATTGAATTTCAATCGTCGTAATTCGCTGATTCGCCTCGTGCGTGCCGATCCGGCGAGGCAACGAGCGAGCGTACGAGCGCGTAGCAAAAGGGTTGGCTGGTACGATCTCTGGATCCGAGACTATCGACGAGCAACAAGACCAGATAGGGAAGAGAAGGGAAAAGATATCCGTTCCATGGTGGAAGGAACGCGAGAACCAGTCGCGCGGCTGCCTGTGACGACGAAGAAGAAGCGATTCTCTTTGGCCGGCCTTTTACGGTCCTCGGCATGGATCGTTACAGTCGCAATTGCGCTGCGGGGCCTGTTGCGCGATGCAGCGCGCTCGTAATCGCGAGCCCCGGCTAATTAAACGTCGACGAGCGATCGTTAACGATACGCCGCGCCTCGTCGTAAAAGATCGTGGAATCTCAAAGCGTGTCACGGCTGTTACGCTCGCGAGATCGATCGATCGAAACAGCCTTCGGGACGAAGAGAAGCGGCGTGCCGAGCGTTGTACGAACACTCGTGCGTGTATCGTGTATGTATGTACATAGGTACGATGGTTCCACGTACACGCGTGCACGCACGCACGTGCTATAAAGCGTTTGACGACGCGTCGACGTTGATTCGATACCCGTTGAAATATGACGGTTGTCGGCGTTTTCGTTTTTACAGGCGGCTGACCTCTCGCGCTCTCGTCGACGATACGCGTCCATCGCTCTGGTAATCGAGCCGCTTGTAAAAAAATCGACTGCTATCTCGATTAAATTCTTCGTCCCCCGTGGCTGCGTCAGGCGTTCAACGCCAGGTTGTTTAGGCTCGTTGCGAACAGGGGCGCGGGATGAACTCAAGACTCAAGACACGTGTAAGTTTTAAAAGGTTGCGTTATGCACTTTGTTCCATGTTCACTCGTCTTGGAAGGTGCTTCAAAGCAGACACGGCACGGTTGAAGGTTATCCTCACACAGCCAGCAATACGTCGAACATTTTTTACAAAGCAATTAGGAAGATTCAAGATATAAGTAAGATTATCAAAAATTGCGATTTTATTCCATTTTTCCGACTAAACGTGTGTCTTTCCCGAAAGAAACTCCACGATTTTTCCTCCATTAATAACTTTTATAATTTTTTAAACGATCTTAAACGATTGCAGAATCATTAATTCCTTGATGTCGGCACTCGTAACTCGTAACAAAGCGACTCGTGGCCATTTGAAATTGAAGTACCGAAATAATTTAGATACGATTTTAATTATCCTACTAAGCTGGCAATTAGCGGTCCTTTTATTCCCCGTAAAAATTCCATTCTAGGATATTGCAATTCCCCGGTGTTAAGAGTCTAATAATCGCCCACCAACTACCTAAACCAACGGTCAGGTACCTGCCCTAAATCGTCATGGTCTCTGAACGAATTCATGGAATCTAGACCAATCGAGCGTTCGACCATATAATTGCAGAAACTTTTGCACACTTGGTAAGACCGATTTATGAATAACGTTCGTGTTTCGCTCTATTTATGCGCCATCAAAGGAATTCATTGAAAATCCCGCGTGTCAAAATTAGCAACTCGATGATAGAGAACGGTTATTGGGATTAGTTCACGGTTAACAAACGAACGTATCCTTATTAACTGAAATTACACTCCTAATTACGCGAATATAGAAGGAAGAGCTGGGGCCAAAGCGAGAAATAGCCTCGATCTAATATTAAAGTAACCTTACAACATCATTGGACCGCTTAACGAACAGCGTTCCGAATATCTCGACGCTTGTGCAGCTTTGAGCACCGATTTCGCGATAAGCGTTATTGATTTTACTGCGATCCCCGTTTTCGCTGGCAAATATCGTAAACCTGAGGTATAGGCGGTATCTAATTTATCGAACGAAAAGAAACCGATTGAAAGAGGAAATAAAATAGAAAGGATAAAAAATGCGCGAGATAAAATTCAACGAGTCAACACAGGTTAGAATTATTCGTGTGTGCAGTTCCCCCTGAACTGCTTGTAGACTGTTTACGAACAGAAGTTAGCAGCTCGCATGCAAGAATCTTTGCTACAAGCAAGCGTTTCGCGAGGGACATCTTGAAAGCGGATATTTGTCAAAACAACATTATCTACGTCAAAATATGTGTCCATTATAATCATCATCTGACAAATTTTGAACCTATTTGTCGCAAAATATATCCACTGTAATTTGTAATCGTAACTTAAACCACTTAATGTATTGCCTCCTGAGAGAATACATAGTGTTTACTATTCCCTGACAAATTCACTACTCGCCAAGGTATACATCTACGTAGTTCGCGAACAGCAGAACGATCCCCGTACATTACACAATTAGCTGACTTCACAGCGATTAAAATAACCGGTACCTAACCAAAGTCCCGTTATACATAAATCTGGCTGCTGTCTCGCCCACAATCCGCATTATTACCCCTGGCATCGTTACATCCAGCCAATATCGTTTCGCACTCTTTCTTATCTCCTCATCGGTCTTTTTGTAGGTCATCTTTGTTCCGAGGCTACACGTTGACGAAGATAATCATGCGTCTCTCCCCATCCCGCTGAACGTACGTACGTATACATATGCGTATACACGTGAGAAAGGGGAAGAGTACGAAGAGAACCCCTCGGAACAAAGATCAGGAACCTAATCTGGGCAACAGGAGCGGCAAAGGCAGCAGCGGGAACAGCAACAGCGTTAGGGGTGGTTTCACCGAGATGGGTCCGTAGATGGATTTATTTAAGGGCGTGTATTCAGCAGGAGATACAATGGCGAAACGACATCGGGGTGAAGGCGGGCGAGAGGAGAGCCGTTGAGCATCAGGGTCGTTCCCGTACCGGGAGGTTTATAGCTGACATCTGCGGCCAGTTTTGACCCCCTGGCGTGACGAAACAGCGAATACCAGATAGGACCAGGGCCAAGCAGCAAGGGTGGTTTAAGGACGCTAACTGGCCGAAGGGTGAGACTCGCCGTTTTCTCTATGTTGCTGTTGCTGTTTCTGACTGCTGTGTCAGACCGCGCGGGCACAGAAGTGAAGACTATATAGGAGGGAGGGGTACTAGTAGTGGAGTCGGCTACGCGGTAAATCGACCGTTAAAAATCTTCCATGGCCCCCGAGTGTAATTCTGTTAGCCGTTTCCTCACGCTAACCGTGACGACCATGACGAAATTCCCTTCGTTGCCGAGGCCGTGCCTCTCCGCACACAAAGTCGGCACCCGTGATCGTCGTTGTGATCGTTGTCCTCGCCGTAAGTTGTACGTAGTCTCGTAGCCCGTGACGTCGGTTTCCCTTTTTCCTCGAGTGCGCGCGTATAAACGCCATGACCTGCCCATTCGTTTTCCCGGCCGAGCACCTTGACTTCCGTTTGACGTGTGAAAGCAGTGTTTTCCGCAAGGGGAGCCGCTCGGAAAGGAATTTTCCGGACACGCCCGTGGATTTTACGCTCGTCGCGGATCCCACCTTTTTTCTTTTTCTATTTCTCTTATCCTTCTTCTTCTTATTCATCTTCTTCTAGTCCTTCCCTCCTTTGGTCGTGCCTATACATACGCAGGTTACAAAGCAGTCGTACTTGCTAGCATAGATAGGAATTAGTTTTAAAATGTGTTCTCTCTTTCTTCTTTTTTCTGTGCTCTTCTCTTTCGAAGAACGAAACACGGCGAAACCGTAAAATTACAAAGGCGATACACCGCGAATCGTAACGGAGGCTTTTATTTCGTGTGTACCTTTCCGCGACGGTGGATAATAACGAGTAATAAGCTAAGTGAGCCGTGCAAAATTTTCGCTGCCATTCCCGCTGGAATAATGAACCCCTGCCCCACGTGTCGTTCTTAATAACACCACGTCTTACTCCGCCATTTATACCGTAATTTCTCTTTCTCCGTATTGTTAGAACTGAAATTGCGGCGTAATTTCTCTCCCCCTCCGCACGCCCACTCTTCCTTCGTCCACATGCCCGTACCTCCTCTCACGAATATTTCCCTTTTTCTTTCCTTTTTTCCCTCTTTCGTTCCTTTTTCTTGCTTTTTGTTTTCCGCTCTTTTTGTTAATCTACAATTGCGAACAAGGATACAGTTTATTTCCCCGACAAAAGGTTTCAATTAAGGAACTCTGTCCCGGTCCCGAGTTGAAAAATACCTAGCCGCTGTGTTAAGCCCGTGTAACTTTACAAATGTGCATTATACGGCACTCGGCGAGCGCAACTCGGCGAGCACAACTTGGCGAACGCACTGTTGCACACCGAGAACACTATATTCGAGCACGCGTTACACGCCGTGACTACACGTGTATCACGTCCCGTGCGGCGCGGATATGGGCCAATGGCGTGGAGTGCAGGGGTGACGGTTATTTGATTACCGTATCCGTGACAATAACTCTTCGACGCGGCAAAATGCAACAGAGAGAAACGACCACGACCACGACCACGACGACCGCGGTGACGATGAGGACTGGTCTCGAAATCGTTGGGTAGTAGAAAGCTTTTTTTAAACGTGTCACGTAAGGATTTATTTGCCAACCAAAGCGAATGACGAAAAGACAAATAAGATACACTCTACGCTTGGAATAAAAGTCGCCTTGGGTTATGAACAAAAGCTGGTGGGATACGTGCGAGATACGCGAGAAAGAAGTTCACGGTGGCGAAAGATAAAACGTCGCGCTTTCCAACCTTACGATCGTAGCCCTACGTGAGAAAAAAAAAGAGGAAAAGAAGAACAAGAAAGGAAGAGGAGAACAGTGTACGAGCAGAAGTGTACACACGCAGACAGAGCGACGGTAGTGATTTAATGACGAAGTTATTGGCAATACCAAATACGGTGTTTTGCCGGTAGAAACCGGATCGTTATATCAAATAAAAGCGAGTTTTGCGATAATTAACGAAATTGAAATTGCCAGGGACATTCCCACGCCAGTGCATGTCGGTTCGAAGGCCACGGACCGGGTCTGTAAAGCGGGTAATGCTTTGGATCAGGCTCATTAATTAATCCTCCTTCGTGGAAAAAAGAAGAAATCGACCGACGACCACTGGCTGAGCTTCTCGGTCAGAGAAGGGAAGCACGAAAAGAATAGGGGAGAATAGGGGGAAGAAGCAAGACTCTGGCACACACAAGGGTCTTTCTCGGGTTACCTGGCCGGGGCCGGATCCATAAATACACTTCGCCGTGTTAATTCCGTGTGCCGAGCAAGGGGCCGAGCCACTACTGGTATTAACGAAGTCCACGACGCGCGGTTACACCATGGTCGGTCTTGGTGGGGATAATTTCGAGCCAACCCATCCCAAGTCGGGAGCAATTTGTCTCCGGGCGTTGGATAAAACGTCGACGGCGGTGTGTTATTTGTAATTTGGATAACGGTACGCCGCTGCCAGAACCGCGGAAGACATTTGTCAGCCGTGAGTGTGCCTGCTAGATTCGTTTCGTGGTAAAGCCGCAACGCGATATTTTGCCAAAAGACCATCGAGCATCGTCCTTTATCAGCCTCCTCCTATTCGTTCGTTCTTTTCCTCTCCCTCTTTTTTTCAGCTCTTTTTTGCCCTCTTTCCTTTTTTCTACTTTCTATCTTTTGTTCGTACACGGTTTTTCGAGCTACCTGCTACGGACATTTCGCCGCCACGCTCCAGCCGTTCCCATATTTTTAATTTCGCCCGTGATCTTTTTAAATGCACTCGCTAATTGTATCGGACGTGGTTTAGCAAAATTAACACGGCGTTGCTCGCAATTACGAGGTAATCGCCCGTTTCCGATTTTTTTACGTTTTCCTTCCTTCTGGTCAAATATTGGTCCATTGTTACTTCCCCTGAACGATCGATGGTTTAAAAGGGGAGACTCTTCGTGGTCCGGTTGAACGTTCGATCTATAGTTATTATAGTTCGACTTGGACAACGCGTGGGAGAGAAGGAAGGAAACGTTCGAAGAATCTCGATTTTTTGTTATAAAGATTGTACACCGGAGTGCGTTGCGTTATGTTACTCGGTCGATAACATCGATTTCGCTCGTTGATTTCCATTTACACGAACCGACAGGCCCGTGTACACACACGCGGAGAGAAATAAAATGAAAAGTGTGTAGGGCCGGATGCTCTCGATCCTTCAATTTCTCCCGTAATTAATAAATGTGATTAATATTTTTGTCTCGTCGGTCAGCCGATTGATCGATGCTTGCCCAATATACAAATTGCACGTTATTAGCGGTCATTCGACGTTCAATTATTTCGGAGATCCGTTTGAAACGGTGCCTCTTTCAAATATATTTAATGGCAAGCCCGCAGCGCTCGATCATCCTCACAAATCCTCTTCAACTTGGCGAGACGTACGTACTCTCATTCAAGCAGAAGTCAAGCTCTTAGATCTTTCCCTCTCTCGTTGCGGCGGATGAAGTGGACGTTGGTCCAGAGAAGAGGCGGTTGCCCAATGCACTCAGCCAATTATAATTAATTAAACCAGCTCCTCGACGTTTTCCCCGGCGATTTTCCTAGCAGGAAATTCTCGCATACCGCTCGAGATAGAAGTACCGGCCAAAGTAATATTTACATTGTGGCGAATGACTTCTTTCATGTGGGCCACGATCGCCGTTGTTATAGATCGCGATACAGACACGTAAGAATAAGCACACCTGTTTCCTATCTGTACACAAATTACCACGTCCATTAGACAGTGCAGTTTCACGGATATATCGTCAGTGGAGTCTTTCGACATAACAACAGAGAAATTATTGCTATGAACGCATCTATGTTAGATGAAGAAAAAACAAACATCTCTTTCTCAGCTTTGGCGTAATAAATAGAATTTTCATGAAATTATCGGATCAAAGAAATAAACTGGCTTCTTTGGAGTTGGCAATAGAGCTTGGTAGCATCGTGGAAGAGGCAGTATTCTTGGTGCGGTTGGCGAGGTCGCCGTGGGTTGAGAGCACCGGCGTGGTTAGCCGCGACGACCGCAGCGACTGGTTCTGCCGCCTGCCGGCGTCTCCCTCACCCTCGCATTTCGCCGCGTATGCTCGTCTCATTTCCTCTAGTTGACTTCGTCTCTCTCGTTTCTTCACCCTTTCTCCCTCGATCTCTCCTCTTTACTCTCCGTAGCGTAGCTGAGCGCGTCCATGGTCGTTCGGTGAGCACCGAGCCGCACCGAGGACACGTATCCACCGAGCGAACACGGGCGAACACGCAAACCGGCTGCGGCAGGCGGCAGGCAAGGCGGCTCCGCATAAACCGCAGCCGACCAAGCGCGACCGACAGCTTCGCCAACACTCCACGGCACTGCCTTATATTCCTTCTTCGCCCCGTGGAACAAGATAAAGAGCGACCGAACGAGACGGAAGGCGAGTTAGAACGGGACGGAAGAAGGAAGGAAAACGGTAAAACGAGTGTAGCCGAGGCATGGGGAGGGGTTCAGCGTTTCTGTGCATCGCACAAAAAGTTCATAGCTGGCGATAAACAGAACTACCATCGTATCGTCACTAGCACGGCACGTCACGTATTTATTTCATTAGGAGGGTCCTGCACCACCGCCTCCGTTGTGTGCGAAGCAAAAGGAGATGGAGCAGTAGAAGAGCGAGCGAGAAAGGTAGAGAGGGGAGAAATTGTGCGGAGTGCTATTCTGTACATATGTATGTATATATCCCATCCCGCGTTCCGCGAAGCATGACAATGGGGTTTTCTAATCCTCCTTTGGATTAAGGGTCGAAAGCAGGGCTCGGTGCACGGTGGCGGCAGGGCGAGAGAGCTCCAGGTAATGGGATCGACGTTTCGTTATGTTACTTTTCCATTCTCATCCTCGGCCTCTATCCTCGACATCCCTCCTTCTTGGCTGCCCCACACAACCACGACTGCGCCAGCCTTTGGTGTCTCGGTTCGTAGGATCCATCCCACAGAGCCCTCCTCCTTCCTACCCGCTCCGTGTTTTTCCTCATGTAGCCCCCTATTTTTCATGTTTCGCTGCGGCTTCGCGTAGCACCTTCATTCCGTATAGGAACATCCGTGGGGCTCGAACAACAATCCGCGCGGATCCGACGTACGAGCGTCAACTCAAAAAGTTTCGTTCTCATTGGCCGAGGTCGCGCTTTCATTCGACTCTTTGCGGCTGTCGGATGACACAGTGGGGCTGGATGGCTGGCGATTGGCGAAGTCACGTCTAGAAGCATTCTGGTTGGTCGAGGCGGCACAGACAGTCCGCGCGGAGCAGTTCCTTTACGAAGCGAGCGGACGATAGCGGCAATCAAGTAGGAAACTGCTTGGGACTGTGTGCTGCGCGATATTCACATAGGGGCACCCCCTTGCCACACGCATAGGATCGTACTCGCTACACACGGATACTCGAACACAATCGCGTTGGATGCGCGTATATATATTCCATCCATAGCTCGCGATCTCGCTCTTACCCTGTCTCTCTCTTTCCCTCTTTCTACGTTACTCTCACTTTATAGAGGAACGTTGTAGGGGTTGGGAAAACGGGTGGAGGCGCCATATTTGTGGTGGTGTGGGAAGTGAGGGAAATCACGAGTGGTGAGAGAGGCAGCCAGTCGGCGGCCAGTTGAGAGAGCACAGGAAAGGAGAGAAGGGCGGGAGAGAGAGAGAGTGAGAGAGAGAGAGAGAGAGAGAGAGAGGTTTTATGCGGACATCCGTGTCAGCCCGGTGACGGCCATTTTGCGAAAAACTTTCGATTTGTTTGCACACGCTGAGTGAACCGAGAGAAGCAACTAATACCTACGCGTATGCATGGCACGCCGTGTTCCGCGCCCTGTCCTCTCGTTTATTCGACCGTATCTGCGGGACCGAAAACTTTCGAGGCTTCCAGTCTTCGTGCTTCAACTTGCAAAAATCGCCGGACCTGTACACCAACGGAATACACGATTCGCGTATACGATATCGCCCACGGGCTAACGATGTATCTTTCTCAATTGTATCTGTTAAAGCGAAGCACCGGTCGGCAAAGATAATGGAGCAACAGCAGCAACAGCAGCAAGCAGTACATATATACGAAAAAAGCATTCTGAGAACCGTGCGTTCCCTTAGTCATTGCATCGCGTTTCACGAGATTGATACTCTGAATTGTCTAGATTCCAAAGGTAGTTGAATGGTGTAGTCGACAAATATTATTTGCACACACTCGTTAACCGCAGTATCAGCGATAATAGCATCGAAGGAATGGAAAAAAACGAATGTAATCAACGTTGATAAATGAGCACCGTTGAATCATCTTTCACTAATACAGAAATAGTAGACGTTGGTATAAAATTTCACAACGTCGACATAATGTGAAAAAAATGCTGTCATTAAAATAATTCATAGACAGCAAGGGCGAAAGAGAACGAGGGAACAAAGAGGTAGGAAAAGAGAGGAGAGATGAAGAGGGACAGAGCAAACATATCACGTTGATCATGTACATAATAGAATCGATGTATGTATATTGTTCGATTGCGCCATGCTTAACGCGAATATAACCGTTCATTTGAAACCCGATTAATTACGGTCAACTAAAACGGCCCTAAAGCTATGGCCGGGTCACTCATCGCGTCAACAGCGCGCCAAAATCACGATAGACATATCCTCGTGCCTCGCCGTTGGTCGATAAAGCAGATTAAGTATACGACAGAAACGACAGGTGCTATGAGATAGAGAGTGCCAGAAAGCAAAAAGCAAGAAAGAGCGAGAAATGAGAGTGGGAAAGAGCGAGAGAGAGAGAGAGAGAGAGAGAGAGAGAGAGAAGGAGGACGTACCGATGTTTTAACGAGCCGTGATTTTCGTGCTCGCCTTTTCGAGACCCTTACGTAACGCGACTTAATTGTGAAGGAGCTATCGCGCCGGTTAATACGAGCGTCGAGAACGAGGAGAGACATTCGAGGGGGTGCTTGGCGGGTTTAACTGTGGAGTAACGGCCTATCAGAGTGGGGGAAGGGAAAGATTGCTTTGGAGGGGATACCATCCCCACCACTTGTTCGTCCATCAGTCGCTCCGAGGCCGTTGTACAGAGAGGTTTGTTCTTGTTGTCCGTCTGTGCGTTTAACGTTTAGTGTTTCGCCTTCACGTTGCGACCGCCGATTTCGTCCGATCGGTGCGCTTCCCGGCTTTTTAATTCCCACACGCGCTGTTGTATCGGTACCAGAGGAGTTTTCTTGCGTAGCAACGGAATAGACGTGTGCGTGCTAGTGTTAGTAAACTTAACCTCAAAGTGTGGCGGCGGGCCACTGTTCCAGTCGTAAACAAGCAAAGTGTAGTGTCTCTGTGTGATGGTGTTCCAATATTGAGGAAGTGAAGCCGTGAATACCAGAAGAAGGAGAAGCAGTTTTCCTTCTTTCGTTTAATCCGAAAGAAAAGGAAGCTTTACTCGGCGTATTCTTATCGCGGTTCTCGCCCTGTTTTACCGACCGGATAAAGGGCACGCCACGCTCTCCGTGCCCAACGGGATTCTTCGTGGCGTCGGCGTCACGTTTAACCTCGATGAACGTAGAAGGCGGGTCGAAATAAGTGGTGACAGTAGAGTAGTTGTCGTTCGGAAAGGTGAAGTTACATGTTATCGATGAGAATGCGGTAGTTGCGGATGGCAAACACACCGATGGATCATCTTTGTGCATCCGAGGCGGGGACCTTCTTGATCGAATCGCGTCGACAGAACCGCGGACAGAGCCGTGCTGAAGTTCGTTCGTCCTCGTAGCCCACGCGGGCGATTTGAATCGAAGTGTTTTTGTTTATCGTTGTTGTTGTTATTTATTGTCGTTAATATGTTGCGTGACATGAAGCATACCGCTTACGTGTTTTAAAAACACATATAGAGGTGTTTGTATTTTGTACTAGTTTGAAACCATACAAAAAACATGTATCCCAGTGCTGGAATCAACGCTGCTGCTGTGGCTGCCGCCGCTGCTGCTAGGCATCCGGTGAGTAAATCAATTTTTTCGTCGATTTTACATCCTTCGTTTTCTTATGTTTATTTAAGTATGTATGTCCCTGAAATAATTTATATACACATATTTCCATTGCCTTTCGTTACCGTCTTACACGATAAACAAAATTCTATTAACGGAATAACGGTTTAAACTGTCATAGTTTTTTTCCTTATGTATCAAAATTCAGAGAAACCTTTCGAAGGCTTAATTCTCGTCGCGTTACGCCTTTGTTACGCAGTTTAAACGATTTGTACCTCGTAAGGGGAACCCGCGCACAGCTTAGCCACTTGGTTCGAGTTTCACGTGTACTGTGCTGCGCGTACTGCGCGCGATTCTGATCACGTTCAGTGGCGTAGAAACCAGTGTAACGCCTTTCGACGATCGGTCGTCGATCGGATTACGAATTCTATCGCGTTGAAATTTTTGCGAACGCATGCCAGCCGATTATGGAACGGGATCGCGGTCGTTGTTACACTCGTGTACTAGGGAGCGGCGTGGTCACGTCAAAACATTCTCTCGATCGAAATAGAAACGGCGGCTGATCCGCGTTGGTCGAGCACGCGATAATAATACCGATTCGTGCGCGGTTTCTTCGCGCGTCTTAGTTCGCTGCCACTGATACGGTCACGTGCGTCGCGGTGCACACATTTATCATGGTTCGCGCGTACGATACCCATATAGGTTATGTACGTGTCGGATACACGTGCCTTTGGGGAGTGTATATACTGTATCGCGCGCGTACATACGTGTAACTCTGCCTCCTCGTTTCGAGATTTCGAGATATCGGACCGCGGCGAGAGCGTGTTTGCGCGCACGGCCAGAAATCCCGTCACGAATTCGATGTTAGCCGTGGACCGTGTAAAAGCCATTTCGTCTCGCCGCATCGCGTCGCAAGGGGGGAGAGCCTATTGATCCGTGAATCGGAGATCCATGAATCAGTTATGCGAAACTCCTTTTTCTTCGCGTGTCCCCTCTCTATGGATTTCGTGTTCGGCTTATAATAGCTGCCACGATTAAACCGTCTCGGTCGTAGTACATAACCATAACGATGTACAAGATCGGACGAGATTGTGCTCGCGTATGTACGTGTAGACCGTGGAAGCATAGTTTCACGGCAAGTTTAGTCGGTGAAATTCTTGCCGGCCGATGAACAGGATATTATAAACGGTCGGCCAATGAAAAACGGAATAGCGTGACTTTATGTAAGCGCGTTGAATGTACCGGCGTGTGATATGTTTATTGCATTTATTCCAGCGCGACGATAGAAGCGCGGAAATGTCGTTGTATGCGATTAAACGTGCGACCGTGCGCATTAACGCTAGTGGACGCAATATTTTCACGTTTAGGGTGACGCGGGGACGTAACATTGTACGTCTGCCAGGAAAAAATTACATCATTCACCGTTGCCATTATATTTGCCCCGGCACCGATAATCATAATAATTAGAGGCGAAAGCAAAAAAAATCAGCCATTACTTTGTATTATAACGGTGTGTTGTCGGATGGAAAGGGACCCCTCGGATAGAATAATGAAAGCTTCATCTGGCCCATCCCTAATAACAGGCGTTACACCGGATGCGGCCCGGCGATATTGTAGCACGTGGTGAGCAGCGGGGGGGAAAAGAGGGCGAGAAACGCGTCGAATAGAGAAAGACGGAGAATGAAACGGGAATGAACAAAGGAAAAAAGAAGACCGGAGGGAGGAAAAAAACAGTACTGGCAAAAGAGTCGAGGTTGTCCCTCGAAAGGCGGCGACAATGTTGTGGAAAAAAGGTGGCTCTGTGTCGAGTGCCGTGAAGAAGCAAAGAGGGACAGACGTTGGCGAGAAATAAGGATGAAAGATATAGTTGCTTCGCTTTTTTTCGTACGGGACAAGGGGGAGCCGTACGTCGGTGATGAAATAGTAGTGCATACACGGTATTAGACGAACATAACCTTCTGTAAATCGTGATATGCACTCGCGACGGGCCCTGATTCGGTAAATATTGATGCGTTTAATCGGCCCGTTTGCCTCGACGCTTGTGTAAACGCGGTTCGGTGCGCGTACAGATGAAAAAACTTTTGCAAACTCGATGAAATCGAATATATGATACGTCTATCTTTTTTTTATTTTTCATTTCTTTTATTATTTGTTTTGATTTTGTGTCTCGTTTTTTCGCTGTCTATAATATAATATCGATCTAATAAAATACGTGCAAACAATGCGATCGAATTTCACGGACCAAACAAAGACATTTGACTTGGTAAATGGCAGGGGGAGGGGAACGTTTTGTAAGCAGCGTGGAACGATAATCGGGGCGATTTTAAGCTTCGAAGCCGTTCGACGCCACGCTGCACATGGTAATGCGTTGTTGGAGGCACGCCGTGCCGGGACATGCGAGCCGAGGCGAATCGAGTTGCGCTGTCGGCACGGAAATATGGAATCACAGTGATATCTTGAGCGTCACGTCGTCCATTATGCTGATGCGCCCGGTAAATTTCACGCATTATACTCCCATTATATGTTTCCTGACCGAGTGGAATCGCGATCTCGTGCTCCCGTTCGCGGTAATTACACGCTGCTGCTTCTTGTTCACTGGTGGGGAAAGAGAGGAATAGCAGGGGAGGAGGAAGCGATTGTTTTAATTTCTGCCTCGTTCCATCGCTGCCGCGTTATTGCTTTACGTTTATATCTCCTTTCACCGTGTATTTGTTTATTTCCTTTTTTTTCTTCTCGTTTTACTTCATCAGTCATTTTTCACGCATGCACACAGAGTGGTTCGATCCTATCGTTGATTCGATATACCTCTGTGCGTTTGCTCGTTGATACAATTACCCACGTTGAACGAACGCGACGACCGGAAAAAATCGTTTCGCGCGACCTACTGTATCGACGAAAGAGCAGCGTGTCTGACTGGGTTCGATGGAGTATAGCCAAATTGTATTCTCCTATAACGTTTATTCGGCACCTGGGGCGCGTATTTCTTTCCCCTCCGGCTCTCGCCTATGTGACGCGACATATTGTCTGTTCCATTACTCTCTGAACTGGCGCCCCCGAGATTCACTTACGCTGCCCGCTCTCGTGTTATTCTACACGAGACCGCGCTAGTACGACCGTAAAAATCTTGTCGATAAAAAGGGAACGTTGTATCGGGCAGAGGGGAGAGCGTATCGAAGTGCAGTAAAACAAAGGGTGGGAAAAGAAAAGAAGAAGGGAAGAGGAAGAAGTGGAAGAAGAATAACGCAGACGGCTCGTTTCCGATAAGAACTTTCAGAGAACGTAAAAAGACGATTCTTCGTCGATACGGGAATCGTACTGTTAAGGTTCATGGAACGGATACCGATAAAACGATTTGATTTGCTCGTGCACGCTCGCCTAGTTTTCTCTTCAATAAGGCTGAGATAATTAAATGGACGAACGCCCTTTATCGCCGGCTTCCCGTTTATAATTGCTATTTGTAAGAGTTTTTAATGGGTCTCTCGATAGTCGACCGTACCCGGGGGCAGAGGGAATACAGAGATCTGAACTCTGGCTGAAGTAGCTTATTACGTTAAATGGTTTTCTTTCCGATATCGGAGGCGAATTAATCAGCGAAGATAGCCGTGGATCTTCTCTCGTGCTTCTTTTTATATCTTTACTTCCTCACTTCCGAAAAAGAAAGGTAGATCGGACGAGACAGTTTAGCTTAGCTTGGTTGCAGGTGCTTGGGGAGGCCGTGGGGGGGGGGGGGACGTATAATCCGAGGGTAGCCGAGCGAAAGAGACGAACAACTGCAACTGGGAAAGCATCCCTCGTCTCTGCCGAAATAATCCCCCTGACTGGCGCAACAATGGCCAGAAACGAACCCCCGAGCGTGAAGCGTAATACCCGAGTCCTCAGGGTGCCGTAAATTGGTCCACTGGGAGTGCAAAGGAGAAGAGAAGAGCTGTGTGGAGTGCTTTACCTATGGACCCTCGTGGTTACTTTGCCACCCCTCCAGTTCCGTCTTCTGTTTCAACAAGGAACATCCTACTCGAGAAATCCCACAGCAAAAGCTCGTTTCTTCTTTATTGCTTTACAATCGTTCTCGTGCACTCGTCCGTTTCAGAACCATTCGAATCCTCCGCTCACATCGATGTTTTATAATTTACGAACTCATGAAAAATGTCTTATAAATTGCGAAGGTAACGAGGGATAGAAATTTCTTGTCGTCGTTCGATAGTTCGCGAAACATGCGATGAAAATCTTCGACCGAGTCGAATCGATGATAACAACGTACCGTGAAGAGTATACACTTCCGGCTTTGCTGGCAGTCCGAAGTGCTCGCGATTTCAAAATGCTCATACCGTTGCGGACAGATGGAAATATGTAAACGTCCGTCGTATCTCGTGGTCAATAAATATTTCCCATCGAGTAAATTTGTTTGCATTATGACAGTAGTGATGGCTTACACGCACGAGAAGGGTTGGATCTTTTCTTTCGCGTTTCGGCGAGACATTCGTGCCCCGTCTGTTTGTCTTCCGGCAACGCTTTTCAGGCAATTATTTATCTTTCGGCCGTGCCCTCTATAGATAGCCCTGGTGAACTGGTAAAGCTGGGGGTTCGTTCTATCCTCGTCGAGCTTTCTCAGACACTGGCCGTTTCAACCGAGCTACAAGGGTTCCTCGAGTGTTCGGAACATAATCCATTGTGCCGGAGCGATTGTGTTTACGTCTGCATGCGTTTTCAAGTGGAATGGAACTCCGCTTCCACCAGGACCCCTCTTCTCTGTTCGGTGCTCGTTTAAATAACTCTCGAATTACCTCCACCATCTTTCACTTCTCCTTTTAACTCCTTCGAAAGGAGAGTTCTACCGTTTCGTACGTGGTCCGGGCAATCTCGTGCCAGTATATATTCCTCGATCGTTTCCTCACCGCTTAATCTTCCGTCTTTGAAGCTGAATCGCTTCTAGTATTAACCTCGCGATGAAGTGGCTGGCAAAGTGGCGATTCCTTTCAAATAGCACAGTTCGAACACTCGTTAAGCAAGCGTTTCGATCGAGACTACGAATTTCTCCATCGTTCCTCCGGTAATGGCTAACGATTCCTCGAATCGTGTTTACATCCATCAACGCTTTATCATCGTTGCACGCAACGTCTTTTCAGCTCAGCCTTAATTATTCATAACATCTATGGCTGCGATAATCGGTCTTGTGATAGATTACACGTGCAATTAACCGGATTCGCGTCACTAATAACTTCTTCCCCCGTGGCTGGCAAAAAAGAATGTAGAGAGCGAATGGAACACGTCCGGGGGGGAGGGGAACATCGCGCATTCGATACGGAGGACCGCTCGCGATTTTCACGGCTCGTTAGTCACGGCTTTATAAATCGAACTATCCTGGAGAAAAAAAGGGACAAAACGTTGTGTGCATACTTGCCTATGCTCGAATGTATGCGTGCACCTATATCCATAGATACACGTATATATCACTGACGAAGGTCGCCTGTATATGTGTATTTCGAGAGGAATGTGCGAGTGCATAAGTATTTCGTGCACGTTCGCCACGAATAATGCGTGCAGGCACTTGGCAAGGAGCGACGGATACCGTGGCGTAGCTATACACACGCGCATGAATATACATATAGTCACCACGCGAACGTGCACGTGTGTACACGTTTTGCATGTATACAGCGCGATAAATACGCCTAACCGCTTTGTAAACCTCGCTGGTGGAAGGTGGATAGGGGGAAAAAGAAAGTCCGAGGAAGCCTCTTCAAGTCCCCTCGGACTTGCTCGTACAGGAGAATGGCACTAATTGGCATTAGGCTTGGCAGTTTGTCGTGTTCCCCCCTCTTTGAGCCTGCGTACGCTGCTCCCTGACTCTGCTACATCACGCTGCCGCACACCGCAGCGTTTCGCGTTTCCATGACTCCTCTTCCGTGACTGCAGACATTTCTCTCCTCGCCTCTACCCTCCCCGCACCTTTCTGCCCCGCGTAAAATTGCTCGCGGGCCTCTCTTTCTCTCTCCGCAAGTCCATACAATCGGCTATATAGTATTACTTATCGCTGCTGGCGGCACGCACAGATCTGTAATATCGATCGCATATCCACGATCGCGCACCGCTCTCCCGTACACTTTTTCGTCCTTTAATCCTGGCGCTTTGGGACTCTGTAATTTCTCACCGCGGGGGGTTATTATCCTGCACCGGCATCGATGCCACGAAAAATGCCACGGCCTTCATGGACGATTCGGGAACGTGGTTCTAAAGGAATTGGAATAGGTGATTGACTTTGGTGACTCATTCACCAGGCTCGATCGTAGGCTATACTTTTTCTGTGATATTTATTAGACTGCAAGATCAGATAGGAAATTGGTCAAATTAAATAGAGGTATAAGTGATCGTGTTGTGATATCTGTTGAATTCTATGCTTCGTGGGTAAATATGTTGTTTACATTCCATAGGGAAAATTGATCGTACAGGTGTTTTCAGGTTTTGAAAAATTGTCAAATATTGATATTGATCTGTATTATATTTTACAACCGTCTGGTACATCAGATATCTCCAATATTTTTAATAAAATGGTATATTTGGAGGAGAAAGATTCCAGGTTGAAATTCTTATGGCTTTATTTAGGTATTCCGATTTTTATATTCCTGATATTTTCATCTGTTTCGATAGGTAATATATCTGAAATAAATGGATGAGAATGTAAAATGTTACACAACTATTGGCAGATTCATTAGAGGGACTAAATGGAATTTTTCTGATTAACAATCGCGAGGATTTTAAAATCATTATTATGGTTTCATGACACGTTTCGGACCGAATTCAAAGTGCTGAATAATACAAGTTTAAAGCGAACCATTTATGAGATACTGCTACTCCGAACAATGGCGATAAATTTCCTACTTTTTTTTTTAGTACAGAATGGTGATTTTGACTTCTATCACACGACATATTAGATTTGCCAGTCGTTATTCGAAACGAAAGCGGTTAAAAAAGTGGTTAATTTATCGATAACGTTTTACAATTCTTCTTAGAGATTTGAAAACACACGTTGATCATTTTAGGAATTATCGATATCGTGAATGCAATTTTCATTGATCGGAAAGATTTAGCTGTATTTAGGTTGTGTATTTCTTCTGATTGATCGACTGGACATTTTCTCGAGATAAATTTTGCAATATTAAATTATTCAAGTATCTTTCACTTTTTATCCATCCGTGTATTTTTATCTTGTGAATATTATTTTATTCGCATTTATCGCTGTACTACTACGTTTCATTATCGCAAGATTAGCGTGGCATTAGGTCAGTCTATTTATAGCTATTATACTCGTAGTTTTCGAGTCACAGAAACTTTTTAATTAATTGTAGTATTTTCTCTAATTGCCCGAAATTGCACTCATAATGCGTTAAAGTATACTCAAAAAAAAAAAAAGGATCTTATTTCGACACCAATTGTGTACTCTAAAATTAACTTCCTCTCTCTAAACCATTCAACATACTCTAAACTAATATTTCTCAACTAATATGGCCAATTCTACTCATAGACTAAACTCATAACATAAAAGTAAAGAGAAAACAGCTTGTGTTGGTAGTTAAAACGTGGCACTGACAGGATTTTGCCCATAACAGCTATAACTCTCTACAAGTGAAAATCTTTTTATGGTCGATGATTCTGCGAAGAACCTAAAACGAAATACTCTAGGGATTTTCTTCCTTGCACCGCATTTCAAGACCACGAATAGCGTCCAGTCACGAAAACTGTCTGAACGTTTTTCTAGCGATATCCTCGAACGACACTCTCGTGAATTTTCAACCACTGCTCGTTCACTTATATACATACATAGGGTGATCTGGAAAAAAGGAGCGAAGCAATTTAGGTGTATACGGTGTCTAAAGTGAAAATGTTGAATTAGCATAGAAATTAAAAAATTAACTTTGAAAGAGATAAAGTAAAGTAAAATAGCATAGGTATTTATTTAAAGCTTCTTTCATAACTTTATGAAATTGTTTTACGTCCTGATGTTTAAATTCATTTTCCATTGCGAATTCGATTTTCATTACTTAAAAATTCTATACGCATGCTGACAAATAATTTTCATAGACAAATAATTATCCGTCTCTGTATCGTAAAACTCTACGTATGTGTTTGACTTAAATTATTACGAAATATTTCCCATAATACTCTGATATTTTAGTACGTGTTCTACATAAAAGCGATACCGTATACATAACCTAGCTAAGACAATCCTGTCAACTGAAAGCGACGTCGAACACAGTAAAAGTAAAGCTCATTTGTAAAAATGATTTGGGATATTTTGATTAATTAATTTTCAATCTCTCGTTGACGCGGCTATAAATCTTTCTCTCGATTTTACAATTACTGTGTACCTCAAAATTACCCGAGCCGTTCTTTCTGGGTCACCGTGTATATACGCGTCTACACAGGGATATTCTTTCCGAATACGTCTATCCGGTCGGCGGCACACTGGTTTTCCGCAAACCCACCACGCTATGCAAATATTTGTCGGACGTTCGTCGGGCCTGGTGCACGCTCCTTTTCCATCTCCTTCTGTTCCCGGTCGTCGTTCACTCTGACGTATCTCTTAGGCCACGTCGTCATGGATACCGTCTACAGACGGCCGTAGAACGAAGGAAAAGAGAAACGTCCAAATATTTGCGTTCGACTAGCGCACACGGATACTAATCAGTTTCTTTTAGGCGCAGGACAGTGACACTGGCTGGCCTGAAACTCGCTGGACAACATTCGTATTGTTGTTCTGTTACTTCTGTTACGAGTCTATCCAGATATGCAGGCGAACGAGATCATAAAAACAATCGTATAGGTATCCTCGTGGCTGAGTGTAGCTCCTATATAGCTTGCAATGTAGCTGGATGTTTTTGTGGCTTTTGGGAATGTTTTCTTTGCGGATACCTTATTGACGTTGAATCATGTTACGAACAATTTTTTTTTGGTAACTACATTCACTGCAAATCTGATTCTCATTATAACGCTATAACGCTACTTGATAGTTACCGTTATTATGTATTTTAATCGTTGGTACATTTGTACATTTATCGTTTATTTAATGAATAATTCATTAAGTTGCAATTGGCACAGCAATTAAAGTGCAGGGTTAGAAATGTCTTTGTCGTGCCTGACCGAGATCTTGAGCCCTTATCCCCTTTAATCTCTGCCAGTTTGCTTGTTCAGGCGGCCTATTAGAAGTAAAATAAATATTGTATATTGAGAATTCCCCATAGCGGAAGGAATCACCTGAAAGAAATATAACGCCTTTTAACAAGCAAGGAGTCTGTTTATGTAAGTGGTGATGTTCGTCGTTGAACGATACCGGATTAAATTTTCGAAACAGTCGTTATTTCAAGGCAATGGAACAAATAGTCTAACAGCTATTTTACGATCCCTTGAGTGTTGGTTTCACCGGCGATGTCAAAAGGAACAAAGTATATATAAAAAGAGGTCGCGACCGAACGACGCCAATTCCATTGTCTTCGACCAATCATCCTACCATTTGTGATCGTAGAAAATTGACGAGGAAAACGCGATCTGGAAAAACTAGCAGTTTGTCACGAATAGAAAAACATATGGTAATTCATGGAAATGTGTATTTGAATACTTGTAAACATCTTTTCTGAATATATTATACGCGTTATAGAGGGGGTAATGTATGATGTACAAGATAATAATACGACTACCATGATCATATCGGAAAAGTTTGAAACAAATACGAATATTTATATACGGAAATTACACGATGTTTGAGTTTCTCTTCGTTTCTCATTTGCATGTAAATTTCATTGTACGAGTACACAATTGAGTTTCGGTTCTGAAGAAACTGATATCTTGCTCCCATAAGTTCTAAAGTAAATTTAAAAAACAGGGTTCGCAATATTATTACTCTTCTGCATTTTTCAATTTATCAAGTGAATATTAATAAACCTTGGAATATTTAGTGGTACTTCCCGTTAGCATTAATTATACGTTTAAGACGATCGTTCACGTCGTATATTAATATTTTAGCAAACAACACACATGTTGTGGTAAGTATCTGGTAACTTCTATATACATCTTCAGATTGGTTCTGCTCACTCTCCACTATTTAGCAATCAATTAAATTGTAATTATCCGGTGAGTCGCGAACCTTGGATCATATTAATGCGCAAAGTGGAAGGTTGATTAAAGAATTCTAGTACGAATGCTATTTTGTTAAATTTTTATTTAAAATTAGTATGATGGTAATTTTGAAATCTTAGTATGACCGTGATTTGTAAGTCTGTTATTCTCGAAGCGCTTGGTGTTTACATTCTAGGAGTCAGGCTAGGGAGTGTGTTTTCGTCAACGTTTTTTTATGAGGCGGGAATGTGTATATCTGTCCAATCATGTGACCGTTGAAATGTGGTGAGCGTCTCGCAAGTTGTGCGTCATGTGCCTATCTGGTGGAGGGCGCGTAGCTTAACGTCCCATTAGTCACATCGTCCTGTGGTCTATTGCCGAGTTTTTTCTTGGTGTTGAAGTTTATGAAACGTTGTTTGCTATTAAGCGGACCCGTCCAACGCTTAATTAAATTCTAGACGTGATCCGAGTTGTAAACCATATAATGTGACAATATGGAAAAGTTTTCACTTTAGCAGACGTGCTGTCCGTATCGTAAACTTGGGATAATCTTGTAACTTAAACAATAATAAGTATGATACTCGTGACTAATTGTAGCGTTAATGATATTTCAGAGAGTTTTCCACGATAAGTGTCGAAATACCTTCGTCGTCTGTTGTATAATAAAATACAGGAAGCCTTGGACAAGCTCATTTTCAATACAGTTCCGTATCATCGATGTCAAACGAATCGGATATATTACCAGCCTTCCTCACCGTGAACTCGTCCTCTATCTTCGTCTTTGCTTCTACGTATCATCGTCCGTCTCTATCTCCGTTTCTCCGGCTTTTATCAGTCGATTGAATATCGATTAAGTCTGTGCCGCTTTCCATTGCATAATTGAATCGTATTCGTGTTAATTCATCGTTATATCGGCTCGTTGAAAATAAATTGTCACGTTCCACTTCAGTGGCTCGAGTTTCTAGAACTAATCTGCATAGCACGTGTTCTTCTCCGGTGCAAAGCAGAAAAAGGAAAGAGGAAAAACGTTTCACGCAGATAGACAACGAACCGTTGTAGCGGATTTTGCATAAAGAAAAAAAAAAAAAGAAAAGAAAAAAGAAACGTACGATCGTGATTAGAGATTCTGTTTGTTAGTTTGCAGAGAGTTGTTTTAAGCTTGGTTAATGCTGAAAAAATCTAGGAAAGACGAGAGTGGCTGGCTAAATGTGGCCCAACCGGATCGAAGTTATCCACTCGTAGCTCACGCTATCGGATTATCAAATTCCTGTTTACGGTCGTCGTGTCAGGTCACACGTAAATGCCGAGGGCCTGGCTAATCCAGTCCTTGGTATATACTATATACCACTCATCAAGTATTCCAACGACAATCGTTGGGAGCCCTAACCGTAAACGACCCTCACTGAGCATCTCCCTTTCCCCCCTCCCTAACTGAACAACACAGAAGGGGTCCCTATTATTTTCCACGAGGTTGTCCGTGACCACCTCGGGGGTCCCTCTTCGTGATCGGTCGTAATTTTTGGAAGCGAGCCGCGACCCTCGAGGGCTTTGGGGCGTTAAGCTGAATTAACATAAGAGCGTGTGTGCAAACAGAATGGCTCGGGGACAACGTGTCCGAGAGCGAGACAGCGTGACGAACGAGACACCGTGTTGGCCAGAGACGGAGAAAGCGCCGGGACGTGGCTCGATGAATGGGGAGAGAGAAGGGAGAGCATGGTGGGAACACGTGTCCCACACGGAGATAGTTAATTACTCGTTTGTGCACGCTGGCTCGCTCGCTACCAGCAGCCAGCAGGCTAACTGAGACGGAAAATCGGTGAGCGTCGCCGACGAAGCAGGATAGAATTATGTACTCCACTGTTGCGGGAATGAGAGCAGTCGAGAGCTTCGTAGAGGAACGAAGGAGTGAAACCGCTCGAACGAGAATGGTCACTGGAGCGAGAGAGACGAGAATAGCGCACGGGCACGGGGATCGAAACGAGATGGAAGATGGTTTCGAAGACAGAGACATCGGGCTGGTGCGTGACTGCCGCGGGAGAGAGACAGGATATTCCTGTTTCATCGGGCCGTCGAGACCTACGCTCGCCACACGAAGGTGGAGAAGGTGGCAGCGATGGAACAGGGTATACGAGGAGGAGGCGAAAAACGAGGATGAGGTTAATGATATACATGGGGGCTACCGTATACTACCGGCTCGATCCCATCTGTGGCTACCTTGTCTCCTTCCCTCGTTTCTTCGCCTTTCCTTCTTGCACTTTACAGCGTCTTACTTGCACCGCCGTTTCCTTTTCGGAAGCTTCGTATGCTTCTTTCGCTCCTCACCGGCGAACAACGTTATATACGTGTACCTGTAGCACTCTCTGCTCTCTACGTGCCTAGGTTATACGACTAAGGGTACGGGTTCTTACGTGTTAACACGTATTCGATAGTGTTATTGAGTCCGATCTTTGCACTTGATGTATCGCTTTTGATTAATCCGGAAAGCCATGTAAAAGGATCGCGTTTGTCAAGATTAGATAAAGACGGAGCACGTGTTCTAATATTAGACGTGGGCGCGAGGAATTTATCGGCTCTTTGAATTTATCATTTATTTTGAAACGGTGGGAAAACTGTTAGACGTCGGAGATTAATATGTTCGGTCGTGAAGTAAATCTTTAAAGGAAAAGTCGGATAGTTTACACGTGTACGATCATATCTTTATTCGTTTTTTTATAATGTCCTGTTTTTAAATTCCTATTTTCTGTTCATTCACAAATGTAATTATGTCAAAGAATTGTTTTAATCGTGTTACATCGAAAACAATCGTACGAATCGATAATTTTAATCTAAAGCTCGTTGACGATATAAATAAAATCACCTTTATAAATTAAGATAGGGTATGTATAATTGTCGTTTTAAAAGTCCACGCAATAATTTACAACAACAATCTTTATAAATAAAATACTCAAGCGTGACTCGATATATTTTATCCGCAAGAGCGATAAATGTAATGAATTAGTTTCCATCGCAATCTCAAAAGCAAGATACCGTTTATTTTACAGTTATAGTAACCCTTCAGACATAATTTCAGTCTTGAACTTCTTCCATATTTATTTATACTGCTGTTTCAACAAATCAATAATCAAAATAACATTTAGCATTAAGAAATGAAACAGAATTGAAAGCTAAAATAAAGAATCAATTCCGATATGTAGTGGACTATATAGATAATACAGTGGAACGACCGTAGTCTGTCACAAATGTGATTCGATGAAAATTCGAGTAGCTTAATTACTCAACACACACACACCCGCTAAAACCAAGAAAAGATAGTACTCGAATATTTTCCCAGTCGAATAATTTCCAGTGGACACACGCGCACGTATAGCTCTTTGATTGTAAGTCGTACGAGGCGATTTCTGATGCGTACGCAGCGGCAAAGGCAGGGAAGATTGTGCAAGCACGCGCACAATACGATTCCGCAGCCAGTTTCGTAGTCGCTAGAGCGAATATTGGTATTCGCTACCAGCGTTACAAGACTGCGCACGCTCTGGTGACTTTTCGAGCGGCAGAACGCGCGTTCCGCGGGGAATCCCAGTTGTTTGAGCGGGAAGAGGGACAGGAACTATGCGCGGTGAACTCCGTCGCAGAAATGCAAGCACATACACGCATCAACGAAGTCGAGCGAATCTCATGCGGCCGGATCTTCTCTGTTGTGCTCGACTCTGTTTACTCGTACCATTTGTGTAGACAATGTGTCGTGATATTTGTAATTTGTACCTTGATTGTTTAAAAAACGTGGTCTTCTTTTTCCTTTTCATTTTGACTCTATCTATAATCTTAACTTAATTAGTTAAAAGGTAGATTAAAAGGTGACGTGGATATATTGACGTTTTGGGGCAACGACGCGATTTAACATTTCTAATCTTGAGAAATTTAAAGTTTAATACGTTGGTGCAAATTAGTTGATATTTGAGAGAACAATAATGTTGTTCACTTTGTTTTAGTTCAAGATGAACCAGACTGTGTAAAATTCTGATTTTTGGGACGCGTAGTTTACAGAGGAAATTCGAAGGACAGTTAAAATTCTTTATTTGAGCCACTCGGTTCAGAATCAAATTCATGAACTGAAAAGTTTAAAGAAATTTGTTTTTATTTATCTTAGAGTTTTATGCCATCTTTTCGTGATACATTTTTTCTTCTTTCCATTGAATCTAAACTCTCGGACCCCTCGTTGTCCACGCCACGGTAACAAGATGTATCTCGTTTCTTTTTTTCCTTTTCTTTCCACTCCTTTCTTGAACACTTCACGCTGTCTCGAAAGGACTACGAAGTCAACTCGGAGATAATAATAAAAAAGAAGAACAGCAAAGGGGAAAGAGGAGAGGAAAAAAAGGGAGGAAGTACATAGTTAGGTCGCCGAGACCTCGTCGCGTAGCTACATTAGCTGCAGCTTGTTCGCAGATAAAGGCAGCCACGCTCTTAAAAACCCTCGGTCGACCGTTGTCGGGAGATAGCTCCGATAATGGCTCGACATCCAGGAGACACGAAAGACTTTTCTCCCTATCTTCCTTGTCACGCTTACACATTTATCTGGTTCCGTTCAACCTGTACCAATCATAGCCCCGAGAAACAGGTTAACGACTGGTCTGGACATAGAAAAACAATTAGAGGCGGTTCACCTCGTACCATCCACGAGAATGGAGAACTTATATAATTTCGTTTCGTTTTGTTTTTCTTCCCCACTTTCGGATACGTCTTGCGTATTTTCTATCAACGAATATTCTAATTAATTCTGCAACTTTTTTTCTGAATTGTCCATCTCTGATGTATTTAAAATTCCTCATGATTATTGTACAAGTAATTTATCATAATTGTTAGTCATCTGTTGATAGATTCCACATTCGATCTTGATCCGCTCCAATTTGTATTGTAATTTCGTACACGTAATTCTAAATAACATTTTCGATTAAAATATCTGCATAATTCCAGCGTGTATTTTAGACAAATTCTATCCAAACCTGCGTTACGACTGGTTTAAAAAAAGCTTTAAAAATTATAATTGACGCGTCAAAATATCGAGCAATTGTCTGATCCATGGTCCTTCAACGAAGCGTCAAAACGCTTGCGAAATGTAGCAGAAACATTTGCTAGGGGCACGCGTGTATTACACACATACGTAAGTATACATATATATATATGCGAAGCCGGAAACCAAGGGAACGGTGTTAAACTCAGCCACGCTGAACGGTCGAACGACTCCGCGAAGAGAGTTGTTTTGTAATCTCTCGTTGGCTCTCGACAAATCGTGGCCGCCGGTGATTCACATAAATCCCGCATTTACGGCCACGTCGAAACAGATCGTTGAGCACATACGCGTGCCATTCTCCGATTAGAATCGCAATTTAGACGCCACGGAACGATTCTTCTCGAATTTCATTGCTCGTGCGCTCACCCTCCTAGGGGTGAACGGAAAGAGGAGGGAGAGCGGCCACGGATCCACCCTATAATATCGGATAACGAGATTATCGTGAACCAAGCAAGAAAGTGGTGGTGAGAGCCGTGTGGCCGTCCTGCTCGAGAAATTTCATTTCGACGTGACCGTGCACCCTGCACCCTCTAGAGAGAAAAAAGGGGCGATGGTATGGCGACGGTATCGGGCCAGGGGGATCGGTAAGGGTGACATTGTCCGTAAGTGTCGAGGATTGAAGCGAGCCCAGCCTTTTCAAAGTCCCTTTGCCTCGTTCGGTTTGCCAGTAATTGTAACATATTCACCCCTGACGCAGTCAACCCTTATGCAAAGTCGCCTCTTAAAGGTTGCCAGGATGAAACGAGCGATGTCGATGCCTGTTTGGTCTATGGGAAGAAGAGGAAGAATCATGAACCAGGAAGATGAGTGGTTCTATATAGGTTCCGCCTGGTTGAAATTATGAGATATTTGGTATGATAGGTTGGCTTTCGGCAATATATAGTATTTGAACAATGAGTTGGGCGATTTGTTCGTCTTACGATATTTTTATGTTCATAATTCAGCCTTTCGTGTATTTTATACGCGGCTCACGTACGAGATTCAGAATTTTGAGAATTACGGAGCTTAATCTGCCAGTTAACGCGAAATTCTACCCACGCATTCGCTGAATACGATTCAATTCTAAAATTACTCTTATAGTTTTATACTTCCAACACTTGACATTCAGAAGTATAAATCTCAGCCCTTGCTATAACAATCCTTACCAAGGGTTACAAATATTTTCCAAAATGTAGTTGACATCGAATTTAAAAGAAGGACAAAATAATTTGTTTGTTAAAGGGGGATGATTGGAGCACTGGTCGGTAGACGTAATCCCGAGAAAAATTTGACTTCACGTACCACTAATAGCGTACGTGTGTGGTTCTACGTGGTTGTATAGGTGGTTATATGTACTGTAATACAGAGGTTGGTTTTGGGTGTTCGTATAAGGACGACGATGGAGGGGCAAAAATGGGGTTTATGACTGTAACAGATTAGGTGGCCGAACTACCAGGGTGGTTCTTGCCGTGCTTCCTATTATCGTAGAGCTTTTGTACCGTCATGCTTTTGTTGAAACGTTCTGTCTCTCTCTTTTTCTCCCCTGCTTTCGTTTCAAGCAAGAAAAGGTATGAAACGGACAGTGAAAGAGAGAGGTCGTTCCAGGGGTTGGGTGGCACCGGGCTACGACAGTTGGCCGATATTTGAGCTTCCTTTGTGTCGCTAAAGTACCGCGCCCCATTGGCGTAGCTCGGCTCGGAGTTTTCTCGTGGCGCTTTTATCTCGTGCTGCTTTTTCGCGGCAACTCTCTACGGGTTGGAAGCGCAAGGGTGGTTGGCGTAGACGGGAACGAGGGGCTGGAAAAGATAGGCGTCAGAGGTGGGGAAAGACAGAGGAGATTCGACCAGTAATTACCTGGTCCACTCGGAGTAGACGAACCGTTGCTTTTGGTCCTTTGTTCCGCTTCTCTCCGGCTTCTGTTCATTTAATCTTCGTTCCGCTTCCACGTGTTTTTTTAAACCCTTCCTTTCCTCCGCTTGCTCGCTGTTATCTTTCACTCGACGATCACGACGTCGACGTATAACTTCTCTTTTTTTTTTTCTTTTTGCTCGTTTCTTCTTTTCGTTACCAGACAACGTTACCTTCATCAACCTTGTTCGCTTTACGTTCCATGCGTAGTCAATTACGAAGCTTCTAAATAGAAACATTATGATGTACTTTTGAGAGGAAGAATGTTGTAAGGTGGTGGATTAAATCATTAAATGAACTTATTAATTGATCTAACTGCAGCTGGGATCGTATGCATCCTGGATGCTTGTACACACGTTTGTCAGACTGAAAAGGGCCCAAAGGGCGAATATGTTGAACCCGTGTCACTTTTTATTCTACGATAATTATATATTACATAGTAAAAGGAAATACTTATGCATATACTGAAAATTAACCTCTGTAGCTGGAAAAAGAGAACTACATGTATAGTTTTAAATTAACATATTACATTGCTGACAAGGTTCAAGAGCTTTATCTTCCCTTAAATCTTCTTGAATTTCTGTTTCGCCGATCAAAACTCGTGTTCTTTCGAGCCCGATTAATTTATAACCTCGCTACATCCTTCCCATCAAGGCTACTATATAAGCCGTTCAAAAGCCACATTGATCAACTCCATAAATTGAAGAGTACCTACAAGGGAATGATGTTATAAATAGCGTTCTTCCAATGCGCCTTAAAATTTTCTCCTGCTTCTGTCATCTTCGTGCAATAAGTAAACTTATCGTGGAAGTAAGTCATTTGTTTTTCGACAATCGGCGGTCGATCGTGTACTTACGTAATAAAATTGAGTAATTACGAAAAAGTGGAGCTGATCGATTTGGCTTCTGAGAGTACTCATATGGCAAATCGATTGGATTCAACTCAGGAAGCTTCGTGCTCTTTCTGCACGTTGAAAAGAACTTGAAAGAACGATCGATATCGACGGCAGTCATCCAAAAAGCGATCAAAAGTTTAAGAGAAAGCGATTGCACGATTCGTTCGGAAACACCGTGCGTCCCCAACCATTCCTTTACCGGTCACGAAACCATTCAGTCATTGAAAGGAGATTTACAAAGCCCGCGATACTTAACAGTTTCCGAGGCAATCAAGCCTGGTTCACGCGCACGCAACGGGGCCGTGCCACGGAAACGTTAGTAATTTGTGTTTAACTTTAATTAGCCAGAGAGACGGGGAGGGGGAAGGAAAAAGGCTGTCGGTGTCGGGTTTACAAGCAGTTTCCACGGTGCATTTACTTGGGCAACACCGAGTGCATAAGCGTCACGGGTGCCGTGTTATTAAGTTAAGTCGGGCCATACGATGGTATGCGCGGACTGGCAGAGTTCCGACAAGTAGCACAGAGAACACACAGCTGGTCGTCGTCGTCGTCGTCGTCGTCGTCGTAGTCGTCGCCGCCGCCTAGCAGCTTCGTTGTCGTTGTTGTTGTCGTCGTCGTCGTCGCCGTTGTCGTCGTCGTGGTGTTTGAGGTTGTCGTGGTGCGCGCACGTGAAAACGCGATACAAAGCGTACGTGCAAACACAGACGCATGCACGCGTGCTGTGTATACACACGCGCAACTCGCAGCATAATAGATAAAGGGCGGGTAGAGAAAGCGTACGCGGACGGTGAAACGGCTGGCAAAGAGGAACGGAGAGAGAGAAACAGAGAGAGACGTGACACGATGGTTGGCACGAGGCGCGAGCGAAAACGAGGAGGTATGAAGCGGTAGAGAGAGAGAAGAGGACGGACGAGCACACAGAGCACTTATCCACGTATCCAGCTCTCTGCAGTGTGACGTTATTTCACGAGAGCACCGATCGTATCGCCTTAATTGCTCGGCGGGTTAAACTGCCGCGGCCGCCTCTTATCGACGGATCTGCACGAGTGCTCGCCGGAACGAGCGAGCCAAAGCGAGACACCGATTCAAAGGGAGAAAGATGGGAAGAGGATGGTGGTAGAGGGCTGTCTGGTGTGCGGCGAGTGCATGTGTGCACGTCTCTCCGAGTGTGTCAGGTGTTTTCAGCTCGATTCACATCGCTTGGAACGGGCTGCGCTAGCCCGCCACCGGAGAATAAAAGAAATTTACCGTATGGATATGTCGAGGCAAACGTGCTGGCGTTTCTCTTTGATTTTGGGGCGCGTACGTTTCTCTCCCGCCGATACTGCGCTATTGCCAAGACAATGAAAGCGACGATAAAGTTGCCTTTTCGCGTAGCGCGTGCAAGGAGATACGGGTGTCGAGACAATGCGCGTATCGCTTGATTCGTCGATGATGGAAAACGTCGAACGAAAAGACTGAGAGGATAATAGGTGAATTTTTGTAGATTATGTTTATCTTTTTTTTTTGTATAAGTGTACTGATTGAAATTGTTCTTTATTTTTCTTTTTGTTAGATTGCGGCAAGGGTAATATGTAAATGAATTTTTATAAATTATAGTTGAATTTGTTACGTGATCGAAACGTGCAGGTTGCCATCTCGCGTTTCCTTTGTTTAATTACATAAATGTAAGATTAAATAAATTAGATAGGTGAATCATTCAGAAGGTAAATTGATCGATCACGTTCTCTAAAAAATTGCTTAGAACTAAAAGGCTGGTCTTGATGAAATTATGTATTGCTCGAATAACAGTTGATTAACAATACAAATCGAACAAGTGAATAATAAAGCGATAAAGCTTCCAAAGCTTTAGTGATGGATCTACTCCTCGATGGCCTTGAATTCTCATTGATTTTGAACAGGCTACAAAATCATACGAATTAACGATTATATCTGCGCAGCGTTTTACGAGTACATAACTTGGATATACTCTTGCATCACGCCGTACATCTCTCAGAGCAATAATCTAGAAGCCCAGTTTCGCTCTCTTAATGCCCCATTACACGTTGCAAAACAGAGTTTCGAAGAGGTGTCTGAGTTAATGGAACTCGATTATCGTCATACCGTCGCGAATTCGAATAACACGCTCTGATAAAATCTCCATAAGAAGACAATCAAACATTCTGCTATCGAAGAGACATTCACGCGTACCTTATCAAAAGCGTATAATTCGTTCGCAATGATATAGCAAAGTTCCGCTCGTTTTAACTGGATACGCCGTAACGTGTTACCACTTATTAAATAACAAAGGTGGTGTGTCGCGTGAGTTCGATGCTTTACATCGTCGTTACAACGTTAACGATATAGAAAATCTCGCAAGAATTACAGTTTACTCGATTCCAGGGATTTAATTAATTTCATCGCCCTCGGGTTTGTCGATGGCCTCGAGCGTGCTGGCAGCTTCGAGTTCCGGCCATCGATGCTCCATTATACCGTTAAAAAATTACCAACATCGTGTTGAAACAATTTATCCAGGCGAAATATTTCCGAAACGAAACAACAACGAGCTGCCCGTAAACGTGATAATAAAAGCAGAAACGCGCGTTTACGTGGGATATATATCGTCGACGGTAGAATCGATACGTGAATAAAATCCTTCATTATCGGGAACGAGAGTAGAACGAATCGCGTACAGTCAGGTAACACCGGTAAAACTATGCTCCCGCATACCAAAGAATTATGAGCGCGAGAATCGTTCCCGTTCCGCGATAGAGAGACACATGAGAGGCGGTCGTGCGATCATTGCGCCATGCATTATTTATGTCATTCCGTGTTCCGCTCACAATGTGGGTCTACGAATCAAAATGCATTGCTTATGCAAATGTCGGTCGCGCACCCGTAGTCTCGGGGTGAATTCACAGTCTGCTTCGGGGAATAATCATAATGATCAATAAGATACACCAGCGTCGACGAGGCGTGCATTGTTTCCTTGTCTCTCCGCCTCTGGGTCGCCTCTTCTGCCTCGCTTTTGCTCTGTTCCTCTTCGCGCTCCTTCTTAAATCGACTCTCTCTCTCTCTCTCTCTCTCTCTATACAGGGTGCTCCAGGATTTAAAAGGGAAACTTGGTTTCTATGTTCTATGGTTATAAAAAAATGTTATGTAGATATAGATAATTTAAAGATTCATTAGAAAATTGTAATAAAAATAGGAAATTAAAAAAGAAAGATTCTATGACATTCGATTTTATTCACCGAATATTGAATTTGTACGTCCGGATAAATGGATAATTGAGCGAAAAAAGATGTATCGAAACATTACTAATACGCGTGGTGAATTGAAACGAGCTTGGTGAAACGATAAATTCAATCTTTTTATCGATGTCACTTTCGTATCGATAGAAGTGACGAACATTTTGAAACGAAGTACGTATTAATTTGCCGATTGTTAAGTCGATACTAAATTTATGTTTGTCATGTAGCAACTGCAAGTCTGTCCTCTTCGTATTTTCTTCTTTTATTATAGCTTTTTAATAGAGTTTTAAACGATGTATGTTTATGTAACATCCTTCGCTCGATCATACCCATAGAATATACTAACAAAGTTTTGCTGTTACATCTTGAGACACCTTGTACATTTCTCTCCTCCTTTCTCTCCATCCATCTACTTCTGCTTCTCTGTTCGTTGTTGGTTGCTCGTCTAACCCTCGGATCCCGTGTTCCTCTCTTCGTAGCTCATGCAAATCTTGAGGCGCATTGTCTGACGATATTAGGAGAACTGTTATCGCGTTGCATAATTTCCGTGCTCGCCGGTGTTCGCGGCTTTGCCGAGCCAGAGACTGGTAATCCGTTTGTATTCGAGCGTCGAAGCAGACGTCCTACCGTCTCTTTGATCGAAACAACTTTCGCGGTGAAACGGCGTAGAAACTGCGAATCGTGGAATTATAAACTCTCAGCCGACTGTCGACGTCTGACTGCAGGTTGCCGCCGTTTCTTCCACGAGGGCGACATTTCACGCGTTGCGATCAAATTTCGATTCCTTGCCGCTCGAATATGAAGTTCGCGGTGCACCGTGTTCGATGATTCCAGGTGCTGGTTCACCGACAATCGCAACGAAAGGAATTAATACGATGCGATCGTGGAACGGGAAAGGTTGCACGATGATTCGCACGGTGGAATCGTCGATTAAGCGACTCGATCCAGGCAGACTCGATTAAATTCAGATCCCGCCAGAGAAATTACCCGGGCACTTTCTTATTTGCGAAATTATTACTTTGTACGCGTCTTCGAGGATACTTTGTATGTAATTTATTTATCATCTTATATCTCACGGTTAATATTGCTTCATTACAACGGACTGTTAACGCTTTCGATACGATCCTCGTGTATTTTTATTTCCAACGGACGAGAAAACCATGTAAGCATGATTGTGGATCGCTACACGATCGTTCCGTTCTGATCGCATGTAAAAGGAGAAAAGAGCAACAGCCGATTTCACCGTGTCCGTTTTGTTTTGATAAATGAATATTCGAAGTGAGATACTTCTACCTTTTACATTTGGTCGAACTGGTCCAGCGACAGTTTGAATAATCGATTGAGATTACCAAGTCGAGTGACGTTTAATTACTTGCGTACAGCTTCTCTCAATAAGGTAGAATCTATATCAAAACATACGACACAGTAGGATTTTCGTTATATATTAGGTTGTCCGAGAAGATCCTTTCGTTTTAGAAGGAAATAATAGACGCACTATGTTTTTCGTTTTATATTAGTTTATTGAGTTATTCAATAATTGAATAAATTGAATAATTCAATAAAATTATGTAAAAGAGAAATTGCTAATCTATTATCACCTTATTTTTTTTTATTTGGAAGAATTTTACAATCAATTCTCATTGAGAATTATAAGTAAATTATTCTGGCGTGGTACTATGTCGTGTTTAATAAGCGTTTATCGTGTGTTTGATTCTAGTTGAATCTAATGCTTTAATCTAAAGGTTAATGTCTTTTTAGCCTACGGATCTGATCCGTCGTGTCAAGTAATTGAGTAATTAGAGGGTTTTGGTGGTTGTTAACTCTTATGTTATATCTATTACTGAATTTGGATATTTCTTCTTTGACTGTGGGTATCTTGAGATCGCCATGTATTGTATCGTAACATACCAAGGTGCATCTTTTAAGGATCTTAGAGTTTTCAATTGGAATCGTTGAAGAATTTCTATGTTGGAATTACTTGCTGTTCCCCATAGTTGGATTCCATAGGTTTCCAAACAGGTTTTAATATGGCCTTATATAGCATTATTTTACTCTGCGCGCTCAAGTGTCTGCAACGTCCGCCAATGAGCCAGTAGAATTTTTTAAATTTTGATTTAAGTTGTTTGGATTTATCTACGATATGTCGTTTCCATGTCATTCTTCTGTCCAGAATCATGCCCAGATATTTGGACTCCTTGCTTGGAATTGGATTTATCATCTTATGAAACGAAAGAAACTTTTCGGACAACCTAATATATATATATCTTTATTGTACTATTAAGTCATCGATTTTTGGAAGATAATTAACAGATAGGTAGATGAATTTGTGATAGGTAAATCTTGAAAACTATCAAAAGACAGAATGCATAAAATAGGTAATAATAAGATAGTTATGCGGAGAACTTGCTGTACGAGTTTCATTGTGGAAATTCGCGTACGAACCTCGAAGACCTTGACCAGCGGTGAGCTTTCGAACTATGGGAGTGTAAGTCGGTCCAGTTATAGGGCGAATGCGGTCGGCTCTGGTCGTCGGGCGGTTTCGGAATCCGCGCCACGTGTTGGTGGTTTTGCGGTGCGAGGAAAACCGCCAGCCCTCGAAGCTCTTCTCTGTCATTCTCCATTTACCCCTCTGACCTTCTGCGCTATCTTCTCCGGTTTAGCTGCGATTTTCTCCTAAACTTTCCACACGCTGAATCTCCTACAAGATGTTCCTCGGTATGCTCGGTACTTGGTGCTCTTTGATTAACGCGAAATTACGTATCAGGCGGAGGAGTCCTTGCGGTAATTCGTGTTTCACTTTCACGTTTCCTGTAATTGTGTTTCACACGTAGTTGAATAATTAGCGATGTCACGTCTATTTTTAAATTCTCCTTATTTTTAATCATCGACTTTCGATTGCAGGTTTCCCATTTTTATTAAAAGGATTACGTACATGGTTCAATGTAATCGTAAAATCGCATGAATATTCTCAATGACGAGATTACACGCAGTGAAATATTCTCTCGCAGCAAGATACTGAAGCTTAATGGAAATTTCTTTTAAACGTTAAATAGACCTTTTAAGAAGCTGATAATCCTCCGCGCGCATTTACCTACTGAATTAATGGTTTGAAACCTGCTTGCTGGAAGAAGTCGGTGTATGTACACTTTTTTCAGTCACCTTCACCTGCTCACCATCATCCTGTCGATCGTGTCGCCATTTACATTTCATCGTAAAACATCTGGCGTGTTAAAAAGTTAAAACTCAAATCAAATTGGTGAGCAGGGCTTTTGCCTGAAATTACATCTCGAAAAGCGGTCGGAGATAGCCGTATCGATCGTAAATCAATTACATCGAACAGAAGATGGAACGAATCGTACTTTTATCTATGCTACCGTAATTCCAACTACCTTCGACTTTTTGTTTAATTATTACTCGGCAATTATGGTAATTAAATTGGCGACCGGGCGACGATGCTTTCACTGGCCGTCGCGTTCAACGCGTTAATATGTATAAAGCTCGCTTGGCCAGTCACCGACGAGGAAAAGAGAGGAAAATAGAGAAGGAGAGCGAGGCGGCTTATCCGGAATCGATTCGTGAAATGATTAATGTATCTTTAGCGGTTTGACGCGCGTGTTTCGCTTTCACGGAAGAGGCACAGCCGGGGACACGGTATAGAGGGCCCTTAACTCGGCCGATAATGCATGCTGATAATCGGGTCTTTAGTGGACGCCAGGATCGATGGAACTAACGTAATTAGGCGCGCTGATATGCGCCACTTAAGCGTACTTGAGTGGCTGCAAACGCAACTGATTGGTTCTGTTGCCACTATCCGCCCTAATGCTCACCACGACACGCTCACCTAACCTCTCTTACTCTACCTTTCGCTCTCACTCCTTCTCCTTTTCTCTCAGCCTGTCTATCCTCCTATATATCTGTATGTCTATCTGGCCATGATCCATAGATAATGCACTGTGTGCGCCGTCGAGTTATTACAGTCGCTAACAAACATCGGACGACAGAGAAGTTAGGTTCGTGCTCTTCTATCTTATTGGAATTCGTCCCATTAAACGTCTTGCCGATCTTCCACGTACTCAGCCGGAAATCGTAGCAGACGACGAGCTGCTTTGAGAATAAACGGAGCATCGAGACGAAAGAATAAACGAGACGTTTTATACGGGCCGATAGATTTCTCTACTGCCGTGGACGCGAAGAAAATCGCGTTGCGCGTCGTATCGACTCGACTGCCGTTTTGTTCGCTCTTTCTTCGACGCCGGGCCAGCAAGCCAGTCAGCCAGCCAGCCAGCCAGCTCCTTTTTACGACTGGTAAAGCATCGGATCTTCTATGTAACGTGATGTGGACAGAAAAGAGGACAGCCAGTCGGAGATAATGAAATCGGGAAAAGTAGAGAGCGACTTTTTGCCAAATCCTGGATATCTCGTTTCCCAATATGTAACTCTCGATATTAATTCTTTTTTATCGAGCTATCAAGCTTGCCGTTTCTTTGTCATTGGAATCCTCTTTTTATCTTACAGACGTTGAACAAAACCATATATTTCGCGTTACACAGCGCGCATGAATCTATTACCCCGGCATTGATGTCACGAGCTAAATGCCAAAATACGCGCGACCCTCTCCAATCGGCCTGTTTCGACCAGATCGCGTTTCGGTATTAATTCTTTTTTGTCGGAGATCGCTGATTTCACGGGGCAGTTTTCGAAGTGCTCCCAGTTCCAACACCGATCGCGTTATTGTGATTGCTCTCGATCAGGGGGGAGAAGAAAAAAAAAAAAGAAAAAGGGAGGAGATGCAGTGGAAAGTGAGGGATAAAAGGGGGACAGGATATGACGCGAGAAGGGTTTTTGGCGTTTGGCTCGGGGATGGCTGGACTATCGGATAATTAAATCGGCCGCAGGACGTAAAGGACACTGATTGACGGGTGCCGGCTGTGCTCTCTCATCATTATTCGTCGAAACGACATAATTCGCGTTTCGCTTTTCGACGGAAGCTAACCGCATTTTCCGCTACAGCTCTCCCCACGGTGTACGCCAGCTACGATGGTATGTTCGCGCGCGCGTGTGTTTGTGTCTGTCTGTCTGTGTATGCATGTGCAAAAAATCCCTTTTTCTCTACGTCCCTGGCCCCCGTGTTCTGGTTTTATTCGATGTAAAACGATGAATATTTTAAACCACGGCGAAAAATGGATTTTCCCCGTGGCGCGCATCCGTGCAATTTTTCCTGTGAAAAATCAGAGACGAGCGTTGCACGGCATTTCGTTGAGTACACGGGAACGTGCTCGCTTTATTATTGATACGACTGCGGGGCGCGTGTGCGCGCACGGCTCCCGTGGCAAACAATGTATGTACCCGGGGAAAATTTTTACGTCGCGTTTTAACTTGATTTTACAGGGACGACACGTATTTATTACGCCTTTATTTGATCGCGCCAATCGCCAGCGCGTCGGACGATATTGAATCCCGGGTTAAACTAATAACATTAAAATCGAAAAATCTGAATTTAATCTTTCGCTCGCTAGAGCGATCGGATCCTGGGCTTTTCAACGGTATCATCGCTCACCCCCTTCCCCCGTCCCACCTTCCTCGTAATCGAGAGCAAAGCGCGGGGAAAATCAAGCGTTTGTTTTTAGAAAGAAATTTTCATTCGGCAAGATTAACATGTTCCGCGCTACGTGATTTATCTTTGGTTCGTGGCACGCTTGCGAAACCTTCATTAGGCGAATAAAAATATTTTTTTCTGGTACGTTCGGTCGGCCGAAAGCTTCGGAACAGATATTTTTATTATGAATTTCTATCATCGAAACGTAATGAGATGTTGGAACAAACGCAGCCTTTAGTTGGATAGTACTAAAAAGGAATTAAGAAAAAATATCGAGAAACAGGTGATGTTGAAGTTTGTGTATCGAAGAAATTTCGAATTGTAGCGGGAACATTGGTCTTTAACACTTTGACTGCCACGTTGGTCATTGGTGATCGGTGCGCTTGAACTTCTTACAATTGTAAAAATTGAATGAAAATTGACAGTTAGGGCATTTTGAATATAACCGATAAATAGAAGATACTTTGAAATAAAAAATGCCCCATTGCACAATTAAACATTTTTATTAGAATATCAATAAAAAAAATGAGAACAAATCTTGCATCTAACGGTGCACTGTGTTTGCATCCATATCATTGAGAGGTAATCAACGAATATTATTATAAACACAACTTAGAAAATAATCGTAAATCCTGCTTTATAATCTAATTGAAGTTAGAAGTTTGTACATACTTTACTATTATATGTAGAATGAGCAAATACTGTTTTGCTTACGACGAAACAACGAATGCAAATGATTTGTTAAAAGAAACGAAGCCTTGTTATAATATGTCCCTATCAACTGTTACCAAAGTGTCACGGTGGTCACCCGTGACCACCAATAAGATAAAGAAGAATGTTGTCTTGCATCATCAATTTATTACTATTTTGCCATTATATGCTTTGAACAATAAAAATACTACCGTGGCGTCCTGAGCGAGACATGTGATTTCGGCGTGACAGTCAAAGTGTTAATACTCGTTATTATCTATTTATTGTGGCTTTTTGGCTATTATTGTGGTGATACTTGTTCGAAAGACTTTTTAGAAGTCTCTAGAAACCGTTTAAAAGAATCCGTTATCGGAAAAGAAAATTTTTTCCAGAGTTAGACTCCGTCAGATTATAAACCATAAAAAGCGTAATCGTAACTAAATCTTCCTGAATTTGTTGCTATTAATTTTTCAAACAATCTAACAATATCGTACGTAGTACGAAATAGATGTATTTTTAAAACAAATATTTATACGATTTCTATATACATATATCGTAACACGAGTTCTCCAACGAAACATTTAATTTCATCGTAACACGAAATCTGCTTAAAGCTGCATTTCGCGTGTTGGCAGTATTTTTAATATATATCGTAGAGATAATGGAGAAAATGTTTTATTACATTTTTATCCAGATAACAGTGCATGAATTTAACGTTAAAGGCTATTGTAAATCAGATAACGTGGAAACTTTCACTCGACCTTCCGATCAATCTAATCGCCAGCAAGGATCTAGCGTTCTGCGCGATTTTGGTTCAAGCAGAAAATATTAGGTTGTCTGAAAAGTTTCTTTCGTTTTATAGGGAAATAATAGGCGCACAATGTTTTTTGTTTTATATTAGTTTATTGAATTATGCACGAACGTAATAATAGAAATAGAACGAAATGGATCATACCTAATTCAATAAAATAATATAAAACAGATAATTGTTGTTCATTTATTATCACCTTATGAAACGAAAGAAACTTTTCCGGCAACCTAATATTTCCGTATAACGTACACGGTATATTTAAAACACACGGTGGGTGGATACCTGTAAATGGAAACACGGCGGCCCGGTTTTTGCGCCTAAAATGGCAATTATAATGTAGCGACGCGAGCTGGCCATGTACCAGGCGAAATAATAAAGAACGTGAAATTCTAGAAACGACAGGGGAGAAAAAGAGCCACTTATGGTCCAGGTAGATGAAACACATTTCGTGGAACTGGTATTAACGTTGGCTGAAAGTGGACGAGCGTTTCGTCAGAATATAACGTATATTTCGGATAGGTAGAAAGTTTTATTAAAATATTGTTCCTATGCTCGTGAAACGTGTACATGTACGCGTAAATGTAAAACTGTAATTTCTGTACACGCAGATTGCAAAAGCCGGATGGGAGGCAGTTCACTTTTACTTGTCGGGAGTAATATATGTAACGTTTAACAGCATCAGACATGAAATCTTAATTAGACTTGTGTGATACGCGGTGTACTACCATGGTGTAGCCATTTCGATGTAAAAATTTGAAGTATGAAAGTTGTGTTTGAGTATCTGCAAAATACACAAATGCAAGTTTGTTTCATCGCAAAGAGAAATCGTAGATAATGAAATTGAGATTGTTTCAGGCTTCTGATATTTTTGCACTTATTTGCCTTTTATTCTCGTGGGAATTTCACTTTTCGTTAGTAGAATAATCGAGTAACGTAGACTCAGTCATCTTTGAAATTCTCGTACAAATGTTATTAGTAACGAAGTATGCATAATCATGTGGGAAAAATGCATTTTTAGAAATTCAACTGGAAATATTCATATACATTCGAAGTAGCTATGAATTTATATTAAAATACCTGGAAAAACTCCACGTTCCTTTTATTAAACTTTTTCCCAGTATTCTCCGTACCTTTTTATATTCCACAATTTTTTTACACCATATCCTCCGCAAAATCCAAACATGTACCACTGTTGAGTATAATTACATTTTCGACATCTAGCGCAATTCGATTAAAAGAAGAATATCCTTGTCATATTTTGATAGTTGCCATTTACGAAAAAGAATGCTCGTCTACTGTCAATTTCGAGACTTGTCATCATAAGCGGCATCAAATGGATCGTGAAATTTAAGCTAAAATAAGAAACATGCATATGCCCATAACTTTGGATTGTTTTTTAACATCCCAACATCGTACAAACGCGCAATAAAGTCATTTAATTGACTGTCTCTGTATGACCAATTTTCATCCACCTTCGGTTATTGCCCTTTCATTTACGCCAATTAATATCAATTATTACTTCTATCAACGCCTACTAATTCTATATAATTATCAGAATGAAGCTTCAAGGCTAAATAAACAAATCTGAAGTATATTTTATATATTTGTACCTATTAATTTATTATTAAATCATTATTATTAACATTAGAACCGCCACACCAGTGAAATTGACTGGTTTTAAAATTTTATTTTAAAACTTCTACTTCATGTTATATTTTTTTCCGCAACGATGTAATGACTTTCGCAACGATAACTAAAAGAATAATATAATGAATTTTATTTTGTTTTTTATGTATTCAAACTGAAAATAATTTTGTATCAAGGCTACTTATACCAATACCAGTTAAAATGAATGGTACTTGTCAAAGTATAAAAGGGTCCTGCAATCTGTTTATCGAACCCCAATTATCCAGTTTCCTCGCTTTGTACAACTTTCCACACGTTTTTAAAATTTTTACCGCGCATCATTCAATATGATGATATCAGTTGCCAGAAAAATTCCGGATCGATCGCTAGATGTTAACACTAGAAAAACCACACCAATGAAAATGACTGGCTCTGCAATTCTATAAGTGTGTCAACTCTAATTTAGGGATCATGGTCCCAGGTGGATTAACAATACCAAAAATGTACCACGTAACATGGAATTGCTTCTGTAAGAAAGTAATAAATCAATAAATATACGAATATTCTATTATTACGTATTTTTTAAAGACCAGTCATTTTGGTTTTAGAAATAGCTTCATGTTAACTATCGGTAGTTCTAGTGTTAAATCCATCATTAACACTTTGACTGCCACATTGGTCATATACGACCGGCTACAGTTTCTCCTGTGACGCCACGGTTGGCCATTGGTGATCGGAGCGCTTGAACTTCTTACGATTGTAAAAATTGTATGAAAATTGACAGTTAGGGTATTTTGAATATAACCGCTAAATAGAAGATACTTTGAAACAAAAATGCCTCATTGAACAATTAAACATTTGTATTAGAATATCAATAAAAAAAAATGAGAACGAATCTTGCATCTAACGGTGCACTGTGTTTGCATCCATATCTTTGAGGAGTAATCTACGAATATTATTATAAGCACAGCTTAGAAAATAATCGTAAATGCTGCTTTATGATCATGTAATTGAAGTTAGAAGTGTGTACATACTTTACTATTATATATAGAATGAGCAAATACTGTTTTGCTTACGACGAAACAACGAATGCGAATGGTTTGTTAAAATAAACGAAGCCTTATTATAATATGTCCCTATCAACTGTTACCAAGGCGCCACCATTGGTTATCTTACCAATAAGATAAAGAAGAATATTGTCTTGCATCATCAATTTATTACTATTTTGCCATTATATGCTTTGATTAATAAAAATACTCCCGTGACGTCCTAAGCGAAACACGTGATTTCGGCCTGGCAGCCAGTGTTAAACGATCGCAAGAATCGATGAAGCTCAATTTCGAGCGACTAAATTTAATTCTCTAAATTGAATCGTTACTTAGCCGTGCATTAGTGTACATTCGCCTCGACTAAGATTAGAAATCAAACTCCCATTCAAGAGTCTTATTTAAAGCGTATTTCATATATTTCCATTAATGCGAAAATGTATGTATTTTACATGGTCTGCGCTAAATCATCGTCGAAATCGAAGGAAACCAATTTCAATCGATTAAATCCACCGGGGATATCTACTCACTCGAAGAGAGAGGTGTTCGTAATCGTCGGGGATTGGGCTTTTCTCGGTGCGGTGCGCGCATTATCACGGTGCACGTCGGCGGAAGCTCGTGCCGTTAAGTATAGCGTCGAGCAAGCGTGGACGCGAGAGAGTATGGGTGCTCCGCGGCGAAAGCCAATAAATTAATTGGATTGACCGCGGGTGGCTTTGCGCGGACAAATGGGATCAACGATTCTGCCGATCAGCAGCGCACGTGGCTACGTCAATTCTTGCGAACCTCGAGCGTCGCTAACCCGCTCACACTCGCGCGCTTGTTCCTTCGTACGTTCGGCCTTTAAAAGGTGGCCCCGCTAACCTGATGCAGGTATCCTGATGCGTTTACACGTGTCTGATATCGCTTAAAAACATGTTGGTACGAGCGATCTGCCTCGTGTACTCGCGCGTTCGAAACGAACAATGAAGTACACGACAAATAAGATACGCAACGTCGCGTTTGACGGCTTCGTGACAACCAGCGCGACGCCAGGCACTGGCAAATATTACGTTAACTTGATAAGCGCGCCTTATCGATTCGAGAAAAGTCACAGGGGTTGTTTTCTGTCATAAACGACGTATCGAGTTTTATCGTGCTCGCTGCTTCGCCAACACTTCACGCTTCGTTCTACTCGCGAGAAAACTCTTGTCGGACACGCTGTGATTTAGGGGAGTGGTTTGGTCGAGATAACGCTGGCTTGAGGAAAAATCAACCTCCATAAGTTGTTCTCTAGTTTGATGGATGCGTTACGGGTTGATTATCGAGGGAATACTTTGTTCGTTGTTTCTGCATTTTAGCTATGGCACTATCTACGAATAATTATTATTACAATAAGTTCAATAATAGTCAGTTATAATAAGTTTAATAATAGTCCCAGACCGATATTTGATATCTCCTCGACGTTGTATTATTAGTCTAATATCGAGATAAACAGTTACCAAGATTTCTAATGTACAAATTTGTAGATTTAAATATATTTTCAAATATCACTGTCTCTGGTATATACGCACTCCAACAGTCGAATATTCTGCACGCTGATTCTACGCAAACTCTCACGTATGTACAACCGATATCTATCGAACCAGAAAATTCTCGTAAAAAGAGAAACACAATTTCTTCGCATTTGCAGAAACGTTAATTACCTCACATCGCAGTACTCTTCGAAATCTTCTTTTTACGCGTTAGCAAAATATCTCTATCATCTCCATCATTTCATACTTTTAAGTTTAAACATTTTTTATTAAATTTGTGTTGAATAACGCGTATAGACTCTCTCTCTCACCCTTTCTCTGAGAGAGAAACAGAAATTGATAGAGTAGGCGAAAGGGTAGAAGAGAAAGAACATGATATATATCGAGTCGGGGGAAGCAGATAGAAGAGGTGGAGGTGTAGAGGTGGAGAACTATTTCAGCTTTTACGAGGCCGTCGTGGCGTATCCGTTTTGCGGGGTACGACGTGCAAAACGATCGATAACACGCTCGTAACGTTATTACCGACAGGTATACGGAGGTGGGTAGCAGCGGTACTACCGGTAATAATGTGGCTTTTACGGTCGTGGGCGCTGGTACAGCTGCCGCCAAAGTCGGTAAGCGTGGGTTTCCATCGGGCTCTCAAATGCCGGAGCAGCAACCGAATTTGCGCCACTATTTCCGCCGTTCCTGACACTCTCTCGCGCCCGCTGTTTCACCAGGAATAAAAGCTAGATCCGGGATACGTGGTGTGGATCTTTATCGATCGCGGAAAGGACGACCATTGCGAGACAACTCGAGATATCTTTGGTCGCTGCGGAAAATCCGGCTGACGTGTCGCCTGAAATGTCGTTTCGCTACACGTTTCCTCCTTTGAATTGCAAGCACTCGTTTCGAAGCTTTTCTCGAACAATGTCACAAATTTGAGGCTGCAATGTAAATTTCATGAATCACCGAATACAAACCTCTCGCGTTGAAATATTTGAAACTGTTTCGGTCTACAAATTTTTATGCTTGTACTGTGTATTAACCCTTTCGACAGGAATTTTTCTTTTAACAGTAACCGTCTAATGGTAATTACGTTAATACGTAATACTATATAATGCGACAGAAATTTGAAAAATGAAGAAAAGGTAGTTTGAGATTCTCATTTATAGTAAACACCGCGACATTCCACAGACTTGGTTTCATCTTTGTACGAAGGTGCACTGTTGTAAAAACACGTTTGCGAAAGAAAGACACTTTCCGGACAACCCAAAATATCCCTATGAATCTCGATTACAATAATTTCACAACCTTTCTGAAAGTTATCTTAGCTATCTGTTGTCTCATTAGACTCAATAGGGTTAAGATAGCCACGCACTGAAACAATGTGTAAAAGTTACACAAACGTGACTTTATCGAGCAAACGTGCACTAATAGATCGCACTTCAAATCTCACGATATATCAACGTTTCTTAACCCCTTAGCCTATAACGTCGAGGGAGACTCGTTGCAACGGATTTGTGCCATAAGCGACAACCACGTGTCAGACTCGTAGTAAAGAATTTGTGCCGTAAACGAAACCCACGTGTCTAACTCGTGCTAATGTACAAATTGCTAGTGATTCATTATCCACTTTGAAATATTAAATTATTTTTGTTAACTGATCAATTGATCACGATTACGCCCTAGACGTCTTTAAAACACTATTTGTTTATTATTTCACAATTCCTCTTGTAGCCCCTAAATATACGTGTCATAAGAGGTATACATTTTGCGCCAGTTCGGGCACACGGCTGAACAGATGAATGGCACGGCGTACGACCCAACTTCTTGCCTACTATGGCTCGCGCGATCGGCAGATAGCGTGTAGGCTAATGGGTTAAGCAGATTCTACGAGCGATGCAAAGAGGAAACTGAAGAAGTTTCCGAGTCTCTCGACGATTATCTTCATTTCTTTTCCCTCTACACTTTATTCTTTCTTTCTACCAAAAGTCTGTGAATTAGACTCAGATGGTTGGATGCCGCTAATTAATGACAATTACCGGACGACTGTACAATCTGAGGTCGAGACGATTATCCTGGAAAGGGTAGCAGCGACAGTCGGTTGCGTCTTTACACTCGACGAGGCAATATATAGCGCAGGTTTTACGAGAGACTTCTCTTCCGACGAATATTCGCTGGGGTAGGAAGAAACAATGTTTCTCGCGGTCGACGAGAGTCGATTTCTATCTAAAGTGTTTCCTCGAGTATTTTTTTCCTCGCGCTTCCTCGCTCTTACGAGCAAGCTTTTACGAGCTGAAATTGTCGGTGGCGAGGAGTGCGAAGCGAGGCTCGCGCGTACACGTCTACGGGGTACGCGCAGGTTTAAACTGGAGGCGTAATCAGCGAACGGAAGCCAAAGCAGCGGCACGATTTCCGCCGCTTATGCCGGCTGCGTTCGTGTGTGCATGCCTCGAGGCGGCTGCTTACGTGGGCCGTGACAAGTGCATCCGGCACATCGAAGTATTACCGTTTGTTCCGTACGCAATCACGACGTCCGATTACGCCTCGAAAATACTCGATTCCCATCTAAGCAGGTTCGCGCCATTCATACGAGCGTTTGCTAGAAAGCCAGCGGAAGATCCGGACTGTTGTATAGCGACGTCGTAAAATTAATTAGCAGTGAAATAAACCCATTAAGCGGCGTTATATTATCGTAAATACTTGAAATTGTAGAATCAGATCGTAGAGTCTATGTGAAAGAAACGGCGATGGAAAAGATATTCCGTTAATGCTCGGGATACCTTTTTCATAGTCACAACGTTGAAACACGGAAAAGATTATAATTGCATGGTTGACACGAATGCATAAATTGTTTCACAACGAGATAAACAATTTTTTTAAATTCGCCTATGGTTTCTTAACTTCGAAACGAAGCTGGGTAAATATTATTTCAAATTGGAAATAGTAAGTAGCTTTGTTATATTAAATCATACGAGTATTTTTAAGAATAAAATATTTTATTCGTTGGGACAAGTTTTTGTAATAGTGTTTACAATTGTATTTTATTTGATAGTCAAAATAGTTTGAAATATTTTATTTAATAACGATCAAATATTATTCACAGAAATATCAACGTCTGCTCAATATCCTTAGTATGTGATACAAGTAGTTTCCTAATCTCTTGGTACTCGCTTCTTTGGTATTGTTATGTATGTTTATCAAAATAACAGGCCGGATCCTCATTGTCAGTTTGACATTGTTACCAGATAGTATTAATTAGTGTCACTCTATCTTTCTGTAGCTCAACTTAAAAAATTACTTCAACCGCGTTTTATCATATGGGAAGATTAGACCTCGTCAATCGAAGAAATAGATACAATTTTAGAAGAAAATGACGGCGAAATTCCAACAGTCTTAGATATTTTTCTCCATTAAAGAGCAAAATTCAAATAGTACTCGCGTTTTGGCGGAAAGCAAAAGTTGTTTGTCGAAGGAATTGTAAGTACTACAACCAATTTCTTGTTACATTTGCGTACTTATCACACAGATTTATTATCAGCTTATGTATATTCGGTATAAAAATGTTGGCAAGAGTTTGATGTAGATACAAAGAGATATAAACGACGTAACTAAAGGAATCATCGCAAGAAGCAAACGAATTAATTAAGGAAAAACAGAAGATGTAATACTCGATTGCATATGCGGCGATGGCAAACTTTTTACGACAGTGGAAGAATCTCAATTTAAACGATTAATATCGGGACTCAGCAAATTGAAATCAGAGGTAAAGCGTATGTGTCGTAAAAGTCTGGTTAGGAAAATGTGTACAAAATATAAAGATACGATAGGAAATATAAAAGAAGACGTAGAACGGAGAAAATATGTCTGTACAACCGCTGATATATGGTCTTGCTTTCGGAGAAGCTTTATCGGCATGACTGTACATTGGATAGATACAAATTTTAACGTCAGTCGAAAGCTATAGTTTACTCGCGATTAGAATATCCTCACACATTAATCGTGCATGTACATAAACGATTTAATTCATGTTCTAATAAAATTACGTATACCGTTACGGATAATGGAAGCAATTTCTACAAAGCTTTTCAAAAATTTCATTACAATATTCAGGCGTTTGAGACTGCGGAACAAGCATCGGAATATACGGAACAGGAACAAACATTAAGTTTCTCCAGTGTGGATGATATTTTGAATACAGCAGATGCTGAAGATAAGTATCATAATCTCCATAAGCATCGTAGATGTTGTAGCCACACGTTGACTTTAATTGCTGCTAAAGACTCGAACAAAATTGCCGAAGAATATTTCGGTTATAAAAAAATGTACGAGTCTGCCATGTTAAGATGTTCAGCTTTCTGACACAAAACTAACAGATCCGGATCAAAAGCAAACAACAGGATGCCCAACATGATGGAACTCACTGTACGACAGTATAAGAGAATCACTGAATGCAGAATCGAAATATTCGATATACCATCATTCACCTTCACAGACATTGAATTCCTAAGAGAATATGAGCGTTGTATGCGACCAATTGCATATGCTTTGGATAAACTGCGAGGGGACAATGTCTATATGGTTGGCATTCTTCCGTGAATTTTGGCTGTAGAACATAATTTGCAAGATATCGGGTCGTAGATAATGTTACAGAAGCCTTGAGATATTGTGAATCCGAGAAACTTCATTTGATATCGTGTTGGAGAACTCGGTTTCATCATTCTTACGATTTTTCAGAGAGTGCAAATGATTATATAATTGCGACTATTAGTCATCCAGTATGGAAATTACAGTGGATTCTAGACGATTTAGTGGAAGATTGACGCAATTAATTACATTAAAGAAATAGCGTTAGAAGCTTCGGAAGAAATAGCAGCTCCCGATAAACAAAATTAATCTGTTTTCGCAGAGCCAAGTATAAGATACGACAGAATTAGATCATTTCTCTTCATTCATGGAAAAGTCTAGTGAGGATATTGCTGAAGATGATCGTAACTTAGCTGATAATGATTCGCGAATTCAAAATATCACGAGATACAAATGTATGAAACAATTATTTTTTAAATATGATACAACGATCCCATCGTCTGCCCCAGTTGAAGGATCGTGTTTAGCCTCGTTTGATTAAGTTTGTGTCGGCGAAGGAGTAGCCTAAACGACGAAAACGTTGAACGATGCATCCTGTTACATGCAAATAGCCATACTAGAAAAGAAAAATAAATCTATTTTAACGATATTATGGTTTCTTGCGTTTTAATATCACCTCTTTACTCCATCTATTTTCATCGTTAAGATATTTTAAAATATCTTATTTTATGTGTTACATTATCGAAATAAAAAGATTTTATTTCAGGAAATTTCGTTGTCTATTTAAAATAGTATTTTATTTGGATCATAGAACAGCGATTACTCGAAGCAGCATTTGACATACTTTTCCTCTAAATTTTGCCCAGCTTTGCTTTCAAAGGATTAAAACAGAATAGAATTTACGGTTTCATGTACAATATAATTCTCACAGTTTCTTAATGAGCAACACTTTTCAAGTTGTAACTTTTACAAAGACTACGTACTAGGTGGCTCGAATTTTTCTGGGACTCAATGGAATATAAGATGTTATCGTAAATAAAATTACATTTTTGCAAACTTTACTCTGGATATTATAACGTGCATTGTTATCTTATTGCGTTCATTGTTAAAAATTCGTCTCAAAAGTTTTCAATTTACTACTTCCCTGTATCTACTTCCCTAGCCTATCCACTACCTTCGATAAAATCACGACAAGCCTCTCTTGTCGTCTGTTGATCAAATTCACATCACTGTTTTCACGCGATCTATTTGACTGAGCTTTTCGTCCAATGAAAATTCGAGACACGAGGAAATATTTTCCTGACTCTCTCCCCATGTCGGCTTCGGGTTCGCTCGGTTGCAAACAAGATCAAGCAGAGTCGTTTAAGGGTAACCTTTTAGTCGTCTACCGCTTCCAGGGCTTCCTTTTTCATCGTTGATGCTCTCTACGCTGGCTCGCACGGCAAAGTACATTATAGATCAGAAGTTCGGAACCGCACTTTGATGGTAGATCGTAAATGAATTGGTTTATGAGAATTTGATAGGAAGTGCGGTCAGCTGTTAGATATCGTTCAGAGGTATAGAATTTCGATTGTTTAAATAAAGTTAGCTGCTGTTATATTCTTTTTTGTTATGTACTTGATCGAGCCACGGTGCACAGATTTTTAGCGATTTAATTAGCATAAAATTGAAAGGAGGAGGCAGGCGTGTTTCTTTTCTAAGTTAGCCAGCTTTCTTTTTTTAACAAAAATAACAACGTTGCACCAAAAATAAGTCCAGAGGGTATTTTTAATTAATCGATGGCTGGATGATAATAGAAACGTATATCTGAGATCGTTTCGTAATGAAAACATAACGCGCCTTCACCGAGAATAAATACAATTAATAGCTCATTAAAATACAACGCCGCGCGAAAGGGTTAAAAATGATTTTCATCAAAGCATAGATAAATCTTTACTTTTCCGTTTTACGATAAAACGTAAATAAGGTGCACAGCTAAATGCATATCTAATAATACTAAGAAACTATTCTCAAAGCATTGTTCTACAATCGGGGCAATGTTATTTGATTTCATCTAGATGCAGTTAAAGGCTAATTATACTCGTTTGTCTGCTTTATTGTAAAATGTAACAATGCAGGAAATGGTTTTAAACGTATGTTTCGCATTTTTCCGCGGTCAAGTCGTGAGATAAAGAGTTCGTTGCGTGAAAATTTGTTCGTTAATCCTTGGGAACGATTTTTATATAAAGGGAACGGCAGGCGGTGCGTTTCGACGAGTAAAAAACATTTCGGTTCGACCGAGCAGCCAATCTTATGCGTTTTATTTGATGTTTCAGGGTCCACCGCAACCCGGCCAGCAATATAAATTCTCGATCGGCGAGTTGTGCGATCGTATCAAGGAGGACTTCAACTTTCTTCAGACACAATATCACAGGTAAATCTTTATTTTCAATGATCGTAAATCAAGCCCTCCCACCTGATCCTTTGAACGTATTTTTACGATTGGAAAACACGTGTAACGTTTCCTCGTTGGCATTCGCGTCACGGCAATTTAACGTAGCGGCGGTCACGATCAGTAGAAAAGAAAAAAAAGAAGAAATCGCGGTTTAATTTCAGTTGCAAATTGAACGAAAGTTGCACCACGGTTTAATGTTTCTTTTTTTTCTGTATCTTTCTCGATCGACCGTTCGAAGAGATACATATCTGATTACAGTAAGACGTAAGAAACATGGTATCACTTATAATTATTCGCGCAAGTGTACGCTGTCAGGAGAAGTTATGCCGCTCGTATGAAATAATAATACGGCTGTCAATCGTAAATTAAGTAAAAATGTGGGGTTGCGTGAATTATTTATTCTTTTTTATCGTTCGAATGACGGAAGATAAGAGAAGGAGATAACGATGGACCCGAAGGAATTCAATTTTAATATTTGCAATGGTGTATTTATGCTATTAAGTTACGATATATCGTTCCTATATCATTGCTTATCTTTAAATTATAATCTATGTGTAATATTTGCTTTGTTTTATACCTCTATACAATCCAAATGTGTAAGAGAAGAGAACTCGAATAATTAATTAAACGATATTGCACTTTGCGTACTATTCAAGCAAAATGGACTTCTCATGTGAAAACTGGAATAATCTGTACGTATTATTTCACGTGCACATTTTTTTCGTAACTGACACTTTCGAATTAGACAAAAAAAAAAAAAGGAAATTTAATAAAAATAAAATAAAAATTGAAATTCCGCTAGTTTGCGGTTTATCTACTCCAAAACCGATATATCTAGTTGTTTTATCTTTTCAATCACGTTCCGTTAGTCTCGTACTTTTCCTGACAATCGTCATAGTAGTATTTATCCTCGTGACAGAGTAATTAATCGACCACAGTCAATTCTTCGGACATACGCTGGATCTTATCTGGGAAATGTTTGCGCAAACGTCGTGTCGCCGCGTAGGCGAACCGAACAGAGACAAACCGACAGATGTAGGCAGAGAATTGTTTGTCCAAGCGGAAGCTATGCACACTGAAGTATGCACATAGCCTAGAGGACGAGCAGGCCTCTCGGTTTCGATTCTATGCGCGCGTGTTACGCGTCTATCAGCCATTCAGTTTCTTCGCCAACCGTCTCGTAACACATTTTCTTTTTGACACACCGCCTGCGAGTCAATTCCTCTGCTCGCTGCTCTCTAGTCATGTCGAATGTATTTTATGCTGCCTTTCAGATCTGTAGAGTTTTAGTAGTCTGTGAATTCTTTATATCGTATGCTGATAAATACCGGTTTGTAAAGTTGATCGTAAATAGCTGGCATATGGTCTTAGAACGAAAACATTATTATGACGTGCTTGTCGTTGATACATTGTATATCAGAATTGAATTTTCATTTTATGTTACCTGTTTTCATGTCCATTTCTTTTTTCTTTTTTTGATCGCTTGTCAGTCAGTGGAAGGAAGGTATGCACACGTTCCGACAAATCTTTGTTACTTTGTATCGTTCAAATTAACTTCCTTTATTTTATGAAAATGATATTTTTCTCAAATGTGGCTCCATGTAGAATTTATTAAATTGGACATTGTTATAGTTAAACTGCAGATTTTTCTACAGATTCACATCGCTGCGAATACGATCGAAGATTTCTTTCTCCTGTTATATAAATATAATGAAAAGCATTCAGGTTCGTGTATTTTATATGTATATATATTGAGATATGTATAATTTTGGCCGCGTAGTAGAGACACACGTATGTGAATATGGGTGTGTGGAAGTATGTGTGTGCGCGGCGTTTGGAAAAAGCAGATGAATGTCACTGTTCCGTTGGCTGTCTGATATGAAAGATGGTGAGACAAAGAAAGTGCTGAGACGCGTGCAAATGTATATCGACGAAGATCCTGGAAATCGTTTATTAAATAAATCTAAAACTATTTTAATTTGAATTCTAAGTGTAATCTTAGTGTTCCTTTACTTTTATTTCGCCAATTAACGCGTTGACTGCCAGACGAATTTTCCATGGTTTGCCCAAGGCACCGACGTGAACTTTTCATTATGCGATGCACATTATGTCAGCAAATAAAATGAGTTATAAAATCATGCTTGAAGCATTTTTCGTGGTGAGGGCTACCGGTGACCCCCACTGCGTTGTAGACAATTATTACGAATGTCCTTTTTTCAAACATCGTGCTATGTACTCTTAATATTTGCTGCTTCGCCGGTCACCGGTGGCCCCCACGGCGCTGTAGCCAAATCGAGTGCCGGTCACCGGTGACCCCCACGGCAGTCAACGTGTTAAGATCCACAATTCTCAACAATTAGGTTTTCAGGTCAGAAATAAGAAGAAAAATAAACAATATCATATATAAGCACCGCTCTACAGCGGCTTAGATCTAATTCATAAATGCAACACCAAAAAAAAAAAAAAAA